>NC_056739.1:397387633-397612633 GCF_019279795.1 Protopterus annectens | reverse complement strand
GGATATCTTTTTGGCTAGGCTTATATAGGCCCTACGGCCAACAGCCTAGTACCTACCTATGAACCAAAAAGAATCTTAATGACTTCAGATGCTGAAGTAATTATTGGTAGGGTGGAACTACAACAAAGTATTTGAAATCTTGGAAACCACTCTAGTACTAATATTATAGGAAGGTCTACTAAAATCCACAGAAAGATTGCCATTTTACATTTTGTGATTTATTTCAATCACTATTTATTTTACTTTACTTTTTTGCCATGCATGCCTGTTTTAAAGTATCTAAATATGATGAAACAAATTTTCTTTTAGTTCCATTTTTGTGTTGATATCCTCAGAACAATGCCTTTAAGCATCTAAAATCTCACTCAATGAAGTTATGGGGTTCTTGGAAAGTGTAGTAGACTTGTTGCATTTGAACTTGGATGGCATACCAGATGGGTTAAATAGTTAATTGCCTCAACTGCCAGAGTGATGCAAGTATAAAACTCTTCCCAATCGGGTCTACAACCTTGGATTCCTTATTAGGGAGTGTAGAAGCTACAACAGTAGCTCTGATACTAAGCCACATGCAAAAAATGATTACTAGTATTTCACAGTCTGTTTTCAAATTCTGCAGAAGCATAGCAAGGGTGGGTTGAAGGGGGCAGCCAACCTGGATTCAAGGTGATAGGGGGTGTGATCAGGAAGTACATTTCTAAATGGAAGGTGCAGTGGTAGCATTGTCGCCTCACAGCAACAGGTTCTCTGGGTCAATTCTTGGATGGAGTGCCTTCTGTGCGGAGTCTGCATGTCCTACCTGCATTCGCGTGGGTTTCCTCCAGGTGCTCCAGTTTCCTCCCACGTTACGAAGACATGCTTCTGGAGCATTTCTCTCTGGGCCTCCGCTGAAAATTGGCTTCATTCCAAGTGGGTCTTTCCTGGTTAACAAAATGTTAAATAAATAAAAATAAATAAAATGCCAGTACAGAAATAAGACATGCACTTCATCAGTATTCCGTGTGTGGTAAAGCTTGGCTATCTCAAGCTATTTATTACAAATGTAGCTAATGGTTTGCTACAGTTAAGAACCCTTTTATTTTTCTTTACCTAAGAGGATGAGGAGATGAAAGTGGGGAATGGATCCTGGTGTATACACAGATTGTGAGACTGGGTTGTGTCTCAGACTACTGCATAAATCTACACTGCACTTTGTTACACTTCTGCTAACAAAGTGAGAATTCTGTAGCATTGTACCACATAACGCACACATGTTTATAGTAGTTTCCTTTATACACCATTTTCCCAATTCTCCACAGCTTGGTGATCTTCCAGCATCAGTTATCATGAAGGATGTAGTGTGCACGCTAGCAACACCAGTGTCTTCCACCTTTTGTACATATGTGGACATGACTGAGATGCACAGTTTAGTTCAGCAATGCTGCTATATTTTGCAGTCCCTGTACTGTGTGACCACTGTTGCTCTGACCCACCTGCTCCCAGTCTCTCCTTGTTTCTTGAGCTTCCCTCCTGTTTCAACATCATCCCTTTCCACTTTGAATTATAGTTTTCTGCTTGTGCTATGTACAGGAGCCTTAACTGTGTAGCTCAGAAATACCCCTTCAAATTGAGTAATCCTAATCCGCCCTGTTCAACTGGAAGAATCAGCTTATATCAGTTGACTCTGGCCGTCTTCCCCTCCCAGATAAAGTCCTCCAGCTCTTTATTAATCGCTATCCACAACTTCTCTGGATGACAAAAATATGCCTGCCTGTGTATAAGACTAAAAGGACTAAAAACATTTTGACTGCTTGAATCTTACTATCCATATCTATATAATGAAGCTTCCATTTTTGTAGTTTTTGTATTATCTTTTGTTTAGTCTCTCCCACATATCCTTTGGCTGCCACACCAGAATCATTTTTAATCCATACTCCTAAATGCTTCATTTTATCATGTCCCCATAATTGCAGATATTGCTGAACCAAGTCGCATGTGGGTACATAATTTACCGCTATTGCCTTTGTTTTAGCTTCATTAATTTTGTATCCTGAAAAGATTTTAAACTGTCTCAAAATGTTCCACAACACTGTAATGTATCTTTCTTGTTTTGTCATGAATAAAATATCACCTGCAGATAGAGCCAGATTTTCTTGACTACCATGTTAATTATATCCTTGAATTTCTAAGCCCCTTATTTTCTTTGCCAGTGGTACTAAATATAATGCAAATAACAAAGGGGAAAGACAACACCCGTGCCTGGTTCCTCTGTTCAAGCAGAAATTATCAGACAGGACCCCACCCACTTTAATTTTTGCTTCCAATCCCTCATAGATCCTCCTAATCCACTTTATAATATTTTCTTCAAAAAGAAAATGGCATACAGTTCACCTGAATTGCAACAAATATGCACAATGAAAATAGATTAGTTGATTACTGAAAACACAAAAATGATTGGAGCTCACAGTATATCTGAGTTTACATGAAAACAAAAGTGACATCAATTCAGCTAGCACCTGGGCAGACAAGAAAATGTGTTTCTCACGCTATATGCACAAAGATAGTGGTCAACAGCAGTGGCTGCATTTGGGCTTAGTCAGGCATGTGCCTCAGACTTTCAACTTACTCGGAAACAAGTGGCAACCAGCACATTACTCTGCAATTATTTCATGTCTTTTTTCACAATAAAAAAAAATTGTCTTATCAATGCATCAACCAAAACTGGAAGCAACTCACTATCACATAATTTTCGCCTGAAGTGGTGTTGGGAAAGGCATATAGACATGGCATCAGTCAAAGCTTAGCATTTTGTCTTTCGACGCACCAATCTACAAAGCAAATGCATTGCTTTCTCTCATTTTCATCAACTACAATGCTTCCCAAATGAAAATGTTTGTCTGAACATAATACCTACCCAAAGAGTCATGCATCACAATGCTCAATTCATGCCATAAGCTCTGGCTGTAAAGGGAAGTGACAGTACAGATGTTAGAACAGACTGTATATACACACACACACACACACACACACACACACACTAACTTGACCAGTCTGCCAAATTCCAGCCTCTCCTTTCCTAATAAACAGCTTAGCCAAGAAGACTAAAGTCCCTACCATGTGAAACAGCAATGGAGGACAAAGTTACAGATGGAAGGCAGGATTTCTAAGGCAATAAGAGCTTTTATCACAAACTCAGTGCAATGGCGAGTTTTCATAACTTCTTTATTCCTTAAGAGCTTCTGACTGCAGAAAGCTGTTACAAAACATTAAGAGTCTCCAGCTCCATGTTACTGGGTACTTATCATACACTGTTCTATGGTAACAGCCCTTGATAACCATGGCTCCAAAAGAAAGACCCAAACATTAAAAGAAATGTCATCCAAAGACATACTGCAGAAGAAAATGGTAAATACAGACAGCTCTGCTAGACTCATCTCTAGAACATTCTTGTAATGTTTTTCTACAGTTATCACAACAGAAGAAGGTACCACAATTAGTCATTTTTGCCTTTGCACACTTAAAAGAAAACATATGACCCTTTTTGGGTTTTGTTCCTTGTATGTAGTACTGTTGCTAGTCTATGGATAGCCATCTGGTTAAGAAAACACTTCCTGTGATTAGGATTAATAAAAACAGTAAATGTACAAAGTAGTAGGTTAAATTGGTGTCAGTTGCTACTTTTAGGAAGGAAGGAATGGTTAATTTACAGAGAGACCTTTATTTGTGAAAACCAAGGTAGGAAGTGGGCACCAAGCAGGTAGTTGCAAGCTTCACCTGGCTGAGGTAACCACGCCAGGGATAATGTTTTCCATGACAACACCTTAAATCTGCTACAGCAAAAGGATCAAAATAAGGGTAAGCTTTTCAAGTATACAGTTAATATTCCAAGCTGCAACAGAATCTCTGGCAAGAGGTCAAAGAAATGCACAACGGAAAAAGGCTTTGCACACCATGGGAGTTGTTAATGGCTTAAAACTCTTAACAATATTGGAAGCTGGCTAGAATTGGACTAAATTACTAATTTGTCCCAGTTCTATGTAAAAGGGCTTTAAGGAATATGCAATTATGAATACTACAGTTGCCACTGATTTGTCAGCCTGAACAAATTGTGGAAATGGAGCGAATAAATGTTCATCTTGATGAAGTGGACACATGGATGACCCTTCCTGGGGAAGCAAGTCAATGAGCATTTGTGACTTAAGAGTTCAGTGCGTGTGCCAGGAGCGAGTAACTGGAACTGAAGAAACTTGCACACTATGGGAAACCAAATGTGTCTGAACTAGTACGAGATAAATATTACTGCTGCTTTTATTCTTTGGTATTGAGAAGAAATTCTGTCATCAACAGACTGGGGAAAAAAATCCCAACATCTCTCTTGATTGCCACTGTGCATTTCTGCTGCTATGCTGTCTGAATGACTGAAGCTCATTCACCAAAACTGCACTCATGTAGAGCTTATAATGAAAGAAACACCTCTCTCTCTCAATATACTGATGTGAGGCTGTGGTTCTGCCTTAGTCCAATGGGCAGTGCAGTGCTGCTCCGTAAAATTAATAGGCATACATGGTTAGCACTACTTTGGCTGCTAGCCTATAAAAATTCTGCTTACTAAAAATGTCTAGATTCATTCACAAAATTTTGCGGTCTTTTGTACAGCCTGGCTCTGTAGTTTTTTGTACAGCCTGGTTCTGTGGCACAAAGTGATAAAACTTGGAATACAACCCAGATGGCCAGAGTTCAGCTAGTGTCTCGGACAATGCACCAGCAAGGTGAAGACATTTCGGAATAACTGGCTAGTGGCAGCTTGCCTACATGGGGGGCAGAGGTTGGGGACAGAATGGCGGTCCATTTGGATACTTCATACATGCCAACAAAAGCTTGCAGAAGATGAAGAGTCAGACATTATCTGTAGGTGTGGACTCAGTTTACCAAACTGGTGACTGTAGCCCTCCAAGTGCAGGCTGGAGCACCCACAGCAGACGGTGCAGACAGAGGTATTCATGTCAGCTACCAGCGGTGGGGTTTGGAAAAAAAAAAAAAAAGTAACACTTGCTGCTTGCAGTCTGGTTTTACTGGAGCAATTCTGTATTTTACCAGGCAGGCAACTCGTCTGCATATACGAGCTTTAGAAATTTGAGATAAGCCAGGCACAAGAATTTCCATTGCTGAATAAATGATTGCTCCTCTGATCATTTCTCATCCTCCATGTCAGGTACTCTGAGTGGTGGGGGAACAAAATGGGCTTAACAGTGGGGGGGGGGGGAGATATAAAGCACACATGAATGCAAAAATTATAAGGGAAAAAATATATTCTGCGTGATGAAGAACTTTATGAACACAGTTTCTAGGGGATCAGAATCTTGAAACAACTGAACTTTGTGGATCCTCTGCAGTACTTTTATATAGAACCTATCAACAAGGTATCATCCTAACAACAGCGGTCATAAGCCCCAAACCCGTGAAATAACAGCTGCCCCAAAACCAGCTTGATGGACTAAAGAACTGGAGGGGGTGTCTAAATTCCTTTTAAGTGGTGAAAATGTTCAACATAGGCTGCTCTGTAGTGAATGACCAGTAAAAGTAAAAGGCTCACCTGGGTTCAGATTTAACTTTGCATAAAATTCATACTGATCTGCACAAAATGAAAGGTCTTGTGAGAAAAAAAAAACTGACAAATGAGACTCTCAGCTGTCAGCCACTAGAAACCAGTTGTCTAAACACAGAAGCACTCTGGTGTAGATACAGTGACCAAGTAAACACCTTGGAGTAGATATAAGGCTCAAAAGCAAGAGTTCTAAGCTAGTAATAATTGACTCCTAATTCAAACATGAACAAATGTTCTTGGCCACTTGTGTACATAATCATGAAAAACCAAAGACCACTCCCAGTCTCTTCTGGATAGCAGAGGGAAAGCAAAGGGTTGCCTTGTGAACAAACTCCTTTGGGAAGCATGTTGTCAAGCAAATTAAATTCAAAAACTGGTCTTGGTCCCACACTGTATTTGTAACTGAAAACAGTGTGTAATAATCTCTGGGGACTGTTCTGTTTAGCAGGGTCTCCTGAATGTTTCTTCTGAAAAGTATCTTTGGTTGCGGAAAGACATCCTGCAAAGTTTAGCGTGTGTGTGTGTGTGGGGGGGGGGGGGCACTTTGTGTGACAGCCTTTGGGTATCACACTTCCTATTCTCAAGCAAGCATCAAGCATCAGTTAGGCTGAACCAAACTACAGCATATGAGGAAAAATAAATCTCCATACCCCAACTACTTTTACTTACGAAGTGTCAATGTTAGAAACAGGTTTGCTACTGGCCGTCATGGCAATGCCTGCAGCTTCCCTGAAAATGCAGAGGCCCTAGCCTTTGGACTAGCATTCATGATGGGAACAAGGTAAAGAATTCTTCTTGCTCTCTTATGTTACCTGCTGCTGGGCCTGCAGGTACTTGCAGAAAACTTCCCCTCTGGCTTTTCTATGTATAAAGTGAATAACTACTCTGGGAGGTTAAATCACAAACAAAAGATCTGCCCTTTCACCCTCACAGACTTTAATGAATCATTGATTTCTTGGCTTGTTGTTGTGTCTTTCGGCTTTTCCCGGTTAGGGGTCGCCACAGCGGAACTCCGGTCCGCTAATGATTGGCAGTAGATTTTTATGTGCCGAGTTGCCGGCTCTGACGCACAGCATTCAACGAAGGTACACCCATTCACGCATGTCTCCACATAGAAGACGCTCTTGCTGAGAATTGAACAGGACAACGTCTTACTGTGAGGCGACAATGCTACCGCAGCACCAACATTTTGGAAATATAGAGTATATTTTAGAGCATTTACTATAACTGTAATTGCCTTAATATTGCTACAACTCAAGTGCTCTAGGTTGCACTGCATCTGAAGTGTTTGCGTGTTTTAGCTGCTTTTCTGTATATATAGACTTCTCTGTATATGTAGACTAGCTACTTATTCTGCTGTATTACTGCTACTTAAATCGTTTTTCAGTTGTGCACTTCCCTTGCTTCATTTAAAAAGTTTTAAATTGCTAATTTTGTAGAGTTTTAATTGCATTTACTGTTTAGGACTACACACTCAAGTGTGTTAGACTTTTCTGTGTTTATTTACTGTACTATTGCATTGTTTAGCCTGTTTCAACAACAAAAAAATAGTATCTTGTTTGCTCGTATCCCACCTTTTCTAGCCAGTCCATATCCCAGGCCTTGCTTGTCTCAGGACTTTATTTTCTGTGCTCTGACCTATCCAGACCTTGCTGTGGCACAGGAAAGTCCTACTGCCTACCTGTGGGACTGGTGAGCATTGTACTGCCTAACTAACGCTAGAGGAGTGGTTTCCAGCTCTGAAATTGTAATTTTATTAGCCTTTTTGGGCTGATTTCTATCCCTTTCAACTTTCTGGCTTAAAAATGCATGTGTTTGCACATTTTTCACATCGTGCAGCACTACGAGGCTACAGTTAAACTATTCCAGGTGCCAGAAAGTCTGCTCTTCAAATTTTCCCTTAAAACTAGCTGGTTTCGCAGTAGTAGCACTAAAATCTGAACCTCTGTGACTAGCACTTGCTCTAGAACCTGCTGTAAAGCACTAGGAAGCCTGAAACTGATACAAGCACTCAGCTCTCCTTGTCAATAAGGAGAAATTAATCATAGGCACTAAACAGCCTACAAAGTATCTTGCAAAGGTAAGGGAAAACAGCTCTTAAACCTTACAAAAAAGCACCTAAACAGGCATGTCCAAGAGTCAGCTTCCGGTGGTTTCTCCTGTCCACCTGGTGAATCTGGGCATACTGGGGCAATGCGGCAACTGCCTCATGTACACAGACAATCCTCTCCTCCTACCACCCAACATTACAACCTGTGAGAGATGCACTTACACAGCCAAACTGGAAGCAAAGCTCTCTCCGGTCAAGACTGTGCTAGACAGTCAAGAGGAGAAGGCTAACACCTGCATTACACCTCTAGCAACTCATAGCCCTTCAAAACCCACACCATCAACTCCCACACATCGCAACACTAAACCCACATATGCGGAGGCCCTTAACATTAACCTGCCCAAGCAACAAGGACCTCCGAAGCCGAAACGCAGACAAGCACCAGTCACAACCAAAGTGACACATAGCTCATAACACCAGTGTGCCACCCAACAACAGCCCCTAAGGCAAGACAATGTACCCAACACTTTATTCATAGGTGACTCTATAGTCAGGCACACTGATGTCCCACTCACCAGGCTGAAAAAGGAGAAAATGACAGTCAGCTGCCTGTCGGGTGCCAGGATCCGCCACATAACGCATGCACTCACGTCACTCCACAAGTACAAATATGACTCTGTCATTGTCCATGCTGGAGTAAATGACTTGAGACGTACCTCCCTGGACTACATGAAAAGAGACATGGAAGAGCTCTTGGATCATGTGACCCAGGCAGGTATGATCCTAGCCCTGAGTAGCGTTCTGCCTTCGCCCAGAATGATACCACAGTATAAGGACAAAATGATTGACTTCAACAATTGGCTAAGCTTCTGGTGTCATTCAAAGGGGATCCAGTATTTGTCTGCCTGGGAAGACATGATCGACAAACCACGATGCTTTGCCAGAGATGGTCTGCACCCTTCACCCCTGGGATTCAGGTTGCTGGCTAAAGCTCTTGCCATTCCTATAGTGCCTTTTTAGGCAAGGTTTAAAGGATAAAACCACCACCGTAACAGATACAAGCATGCAAAATCTGAAGGTAATGCTACTCAATGCTAGAAGTCTAAACCTCAAAATGTACTCTCTCAAGGCACTCCTAAAAATGGAGAACATCGATATCTGTGCAGTGACTGAGACCTGGTTCAAGGCTCCAGAGAGCACCCCTGCAATACCAGGCTACAACTCTTACCACACTTTTCGGCCACAAAACCAAGACCGAAACACTAAAGGTGGAGGAGTGTCCATATTCACCAAGGATATTCACACCTCCAGGCTAGTTGCCCAACACAATGCATCTGAAATTCTCCAGGTGCAACTAACACTAGGTAAGACTGCAATCCAAATTGTAGCTTGCTATAGATCCCCCACCTTACCCCAAGATTCTCACTACACCTTCCTAAACATACTGGAAAATATTAAGATACAACCAAACACCCTAATACTAGGTGATTTCAACTACCCTGCCATTAATTGGGAAAACTACTCGGGTACCAACTCCTTTTCACACCGGTTCTTGGAATTCATAAATTCCAACGCCCTGGATCAACTAATCCATTGTCCCACCAGGGGCTCCAATATCCTAGACCTGGTCATTACCAACATGGGAGATAGATGCTCCACACCAGTGGTCACCCCTTCACTGGTCAGGTCTGACCATAAGCAAATCACACTTGACATCCACATCCCACCCCCACCCCCCAGTAAGGAAACCTCCTTAAAAAACTTCTCCAAAGCCAACTTCATGCTACTGAAGTCAGAAGTGACAAACTTCACAACACCCACGCAGACGGGATCTGGAAGTTCGACTGCAGAATCCTACACTAAGGCACTGTACGAGCACATCCACTCGTGCATGAATCGTGCCATCCCAAATAGAACCAAGATGCTCTTCTCCCAAAAAAGGAAGCCAATCTGGTGGTCCCCTGCTATAAACAAACTATACAACAAAAGGAAGAAACTGTTGCAGAAAAGAGGAAAATCCCAGGATGCAAAAAACTCCCTCACCAGCCTCAGTAATAAGCTGAGATCCCTCATAAAATCATCAAAAGCTAGTTACGAAAATAAAATTACCAAAGATTCCAAAGACAACCACAAGGCATTCTACAGTTATGTCAAGAATCTAAATGGCAGTGCTCAGATCTGCTCTGAGCTACAACAGAATGGCATTAAATATACTGATCCCAAGGATATTGCCAATATCCTGGCAGATCGATTTAGTGTCAACTTCACTCCCCTCTCACCCCCTAAAGGGCCCATCTCAATACCAAAAGATTGCCAAATTCCGATAATCACAGCCACACAAGTAGAAACAGCACTCTCCAAACTAAGAATACAGAATCCATGAGACCAGATGACATCCCAGGCTGTGTACTACATGAACTACAAAATGAACTGGCACCTCACCTAAGTGTCATGTTTAATCATAGCCTCAACTCAGGCTTCGTGCCCACTGAGTGGCACACAGCTACAGTTATCCCGCTTCACAAGGGAGGATCCACGTTGGATCCCGGGAACTACCGTTCCATCAGTCTGACAAGCCTGATCTGCAAGGGTATGGAACGCATTATCATGGAACTTATAAACAAAGACATTGGCAACCTTCAGACACTGGACCCCACCCAGTTTGGGTTTGTGAAGGGCCGATCTTGTCTCCTGAATCTGATTGACTTCTTCGAATTGGTCTCCAGAGCTGTGGACGAGGGTAAGGAGGTGCACACAGCCTATCTGGACCTCACCAAGGCCTTCAACACCATCCCCCACTCTGGAATCATAGATAAACTTACTAAGCTGGGCATAAATCCCTACGTCACTCGATGGGTTGCCAACTGGCTTACTGACAGAACCCAGACTGTAAAAGTAGCTGACTCCAAATCCAACTCCAGACAAGTGACAAGTGGAGTACCTCAGGTTTCAGTCCTGGGACCACTCTTGTTTGGCATCTACTTCTCTGAAGTACAGGCCGACACTAAGAGACTCTGGCTAACAAAGTTTGCAGATGACTGTAAACTGGGAGCCATTATTGAATCCCCAAATGATGTGGATATTCTACAAAAGGGCCTTACAGAAACAGATGCCTGGTGCCAGAGCCATGGGCTCAAGCTTAATGCCAAGAAATGTATAGTCATCTTCTTTGGAAAAAAACATGTACCCATGAACTACCACATAGGTGGCAGGACAGTAAACATCTAAAGTGTGATGACAGACTTAGGGACACAAGTGGACAGTGGTCTCACTTTCGATAACCACATCGCCACAACAGTCAGGAAATCCTTCTACGTGGCACACCTCATCACTAAGGGCTTTTCATCCGGAAAAAGGAGGTCATTGTCCCACTGTACTCATCCCCCATTAGACCCATTATAGAATATAATGCCCCATTTGGTATGTACCTCAAGACATTTGCAACAGCTGGAAAGGCCACAGAAATACCTCACTAAAAGAATCACAGGCCTAAAGCAGATGCCATATGCTGACCATCTAAAAAAACTCCAGCTATACTCTGTGGCATATCGTCTACTCAGAGGCGATCTCTGCTTAACATACAAAGCCATGTCAAACCCTGAGCTGTTGAACATGCTCCACTTAAAGAAATCCCAATCCCTCAGAGCCACACGCTCCAGGGATCTAAACCTTATCATCACAATGAACAAAACATGCTGGAGGGATAGGTTCCTGACCCAGAGACTCCCCATACTCTGGAATAGACTGCCCTTACATGTCAAGCAGAGCACCTCATTGGCCCTCTTCAAAAGGAACCTTGATGATTTCACCCCAGGGATCATGTCAGTCACCCTGCTAGACAGGGGCCCAGAGAAGTAAATATTATGGGAAAAAAATTCCAGGGAATTGTTATGGCTAGGCTTGCATAGGCCTTAGGGCTGATAGCCTAGTACCAACCTATGAACCACCGCAGTACAATCTTTGATTTCTTGGCTAAACAGCAAAAATGTGTGAATCTATAAAAATACACTCAAACAATGGAATAAGGCAAAAAGTACAGTTGTGTACACTTACCATAAATGTAGATGTTAGAGTGTATACACTGTTGCAGTCATCACATTTGGGTTATCTGCTTGCTGCTGGACTGATTAAGGGCCACACTGGATACCACCTTGGGCATGAAGGAGGGACTGGTCCTGAGGGACACCCTGTCTGCATGAAAGATGATGAAAGGCTCCACTGCCATGAGGGCCTGTAACTCAGATACCCTTCTTGCTGAAGTGTTTGCTAAAAGGAAAGCTGTTTTCCAAGAAAGGAATTTTAAGTCTGCAGTAATAGCTGGCACGAAAGGAGGAAGTCTGAGCTTTTCCAATACAAAGTTAAGGTCCCAGGCTGGAACTGGAGCTCTTCTGGGTGGTCGTAAATTTTTGGCCCCTCTGAGGAACTGCTTGAGCAGTGGATGAGAGAAGAGGGGAGGTTCTGTGCTATAATGAGCTGAAATGGCTGAGGCGTGAATTTTGATGGAGGAGAATGACAGGCCCTTGTGAAGCATCTCAGCTAACTCATTAACCCCGACTACTGTCTCATGGCGCCTCTGTGGTTACACCCGAGTGCGCTGTGAGACGATAGTAACTGCATGCTGTTCCACCAGAGTGCCTTCTCCCAGCGCACATAACTTTGCAGTCAGATTGCAACTCCAATGTTGAAAATTAAGCTGAAAAAGTAACTGAACTTTGTCAGTTACCTTGTCAGCTTAAATTTCAGCATGGAGTTGTATGGTGTTCATATTTCAGTTTCTGGAGAAAATCGGCTTGCAATTCACTGTCTACTTTCCTCTCCAGAGCAAGCCGATTTTATATGCATCCAATGACAGTCTTCTAAGCCAAGCCACGATTTTCTTAACACCTCCACCCCCTGAACTAAAAATCCTTTGTTCCGTGCACATAAATATGGGAATCCAACAGTAAAAATTCCCTTTTTCTGCCGTTTGTGGAATTTACTGCTGGATCCTGCTATTTATCCTCCTGATAACGTCACGACCGGACATCTGTCTGAGAGTCTTTTGCTACACACCCTTTCCCAGGTTAAGGTAAAATGGTGCCTTGTTACACTGTAAATGCATGCATGAAATTAGATTGTATGTGTCTGTGAATGCAGAATAGATTGTGCAAGTATGTATGAGGGAGAGAGTGAACGGTGTATGAGAGAATGAACGGTGCGTGTATGAAAGCAGTTTGTATGTGTGTGTGAATGCACCGATGTGTGAGAGAGTGTGAGTGTGAGTGTATGCAGTGAAGGAGAGAGATAACTCTGTATGAATACATCAGACTGTAAACAAGCAATGGGAACCCAATCAAGTGGTCTCTGTAATGTACAGTAAGCCAGTTAGCTAATTACATCTCTGACTGTTTTTGCCCCTTTGCAGCTCCCACCCATTATTTCGGCTTGGCCCAGGATTCTCGAACGGACAAGTTAAATGACACAACTACAAAATAAAATCATTGCTTTTCCTTGGCTTTATTTCCCCTACCGTTGATCCAATCAGTCAAAGCTATGATTCAGGCATGGCAAAACAGTCATTTTTCAAAGCTATGAATCAGGAAGGGTGAAGCAGTTATTTATTTGATCATTTCCCTGACTCCTGTTCTGAGTAATATAACATAGACAGAAGCATCTTTTCACAAACTTTTGTCTCGCGGTCCTCGAACAAGCATGGAAAGTTTAAAGTCATCCATCGGTTTTCTTCGTTAGCCTAGTGCAAACATATGAACAGAACCTATGAATGAAAGTCGGGTTAGTAGTTTTCTTGTCCCTACGGTACTAGGGGTAGGAATCAGACTCCAACCAACTGCACCAAGAACTAACTCAGATAACTCCATTTCAAAAATCAGCAGTCCGTGGGTTGATGTGGTGAAGTGAGTTGCGGTTGCATTTCATATAAGTTATACAACGGTATTTCTGACTCTACCTATTTTTTTTCCATGTGGGCTTGTCTCAGTCAGGTGTTTGATATATAAAAACACTTCTAGACTGTACTTTTGTGCCTATAAACTGGTGCAGGTACTAACAGCGGTGAATGGTTGCTGCAATCTTGCATTCGGCATGTCGACATTATAGTTTGAGTAGCTGTTAAACTTGTTTGCTTCGTTTTACATGGTTTAGTGAGTGCAAAGATACAAAAAGCCAGACAACGGCACCAGAGCATAAATTGCAACTATATTCTCGCCTGCTTACTTTAATCGGTTTGACAATTAGTGCATAACTGACAAACTCTAAAGACGAATACATGGTGGGAAAAGGGGTTATTTGGCTCTCAACCTCCTAACACAAACAATCTTGACAAAGCCAAAAATAATGAGAGGACAAAACCCCAAAAAATAGGGACACATTTTAAATGTTGCTAGACTCGAGTAAAAGGTTTTGTGTTATGCATGCAGCAGAACTCCAGTTCAAGGAAATGCTCTCCTATCAGATGTAAGCATTTAGTGAGCACAGTTTATTTCCTTGTATGTATGGTACTGTGTTTACAAAGCTACTGCATTGCCATGTATAAAAAGCATGTACACAAAGCATTCTCTGCCAGGTGGGGTAGTTCTTCATTCTTCATTCATTGCATGTGGTTCTCTGAACTGACTTGCTTCTCACATATATTAATATATTTTATTAACTGGGCTGAGACATGGCCACCTGTTTGTACATTTACATCTCACAATTTGTATGTACTTAAAAAAAGTTAAATCAGGGGGCTCTCTTAGATGTTTTTTATTGCTGGTGATATAGGAATATTGTGGCTACTAAGTGGGCTTTTATGTAGTGGCCACTTTATCAATAACACAGTCAGTTTTTGTATTACCAGGGCTGCATAAATTTTATACACCAACATTTCATGTCTTTTTTATTTAATTGTTAGTTCTAGGGTCTAAGAGGTTACTTTATCTTCAGCAGAGTTACTTTGGTGTGTGCAAACTGTAGAAAGGTTGGAAAGCTTGTCTTTCAATGCTGAAGTAATTGCTAAATACCATTTCTTTTGTATGAAAATTTTTGAATCTATCTAAGTGTTGTGTGACAGTAGTCCTAGAAGTGTTTTTATGCAGTTGGGAATGTTGGTAAAATTTGCAGCTGAAAAGTTTCCCTATGAAAGCTTTTGACTGTTTGGTTTTATAATGTGCGTAGGGTAGCTCTGATAAGTATGTCTTATGGCAGTAATGTAACTGGTTGAGTAAGCTGTTTAATATCCACCTAAAACTAATGGGATGTTGTTGGGGGCAAAGTAAAAAAAATGATGTAAATATGTTCCATTGTGTTTGTAGAGCAAAACGTATAGCTGTGTGACTTGTAAAGACAATTTTGGCATAGTTGCTTGAAGGTGTATGTTTGTTGGGATGGTATTTTTTCCATCACTGTATAGGCATTTGCTGCTTACTTGACACCTCCAAAGCCAACTCATTCACTGTCAAGCTGCTTCACGATCCTGCGTTATAGTCAGGGCTTCATGATTCAGTGCCACAGATCCATCCATTTTTTAAAACCTTTTTTTTTTCATTTACTAAGACATGCCACACATTAACAAATAGAATCCTGACTTTACAGAATATATTGTAGGTAGAAATGCACATGACAAATTATTGCAACAGGTATAATTCATATATGAATAGAAATAGTCAGAAGTAATTTGGGTAAATTTGAAGAAAGGAAGAAATATTTAGAAGTAAAAAAACCACCAAAATGAACTGAATTCAAGGTGCCAACCAGTCAGCTAGAGCTTATAAAAACAGCAAGGTTTCAAGGTTTCATGTCCCATCTTTTCCAGTACTGACAATTTATTCAATACTAGGACAATTTACCCTACCCCCATTTTGGAACCAAACTGCTGCCTGGTTCATTTGGTGCATGTACATACCAGTAAATGTTACTGAAGGGTCATCTTATGTAATATTTCATTCTGGCACTTGTGCATAAATCATTTTATTGAACAGGTTGCTTGGGGGAATGCTTCATTTGG
This sequence comes from Protopterus annectens, assembly GCF_019279795.1. NCBI lineage: Eukaryota > Metazoa > Chordata > Ceratodontiformes > Protopteridae > Protopterus > Protopterus annectens. The sequence goes on along the minus strand of NC_056739.1, from coordinate 397,597,021 downwards.
CGGTTGCACAAACTAGCACTATTTTTGGAATTGTATTGGTTGAGACAGATGTTCAAGTTTGAATGTACTGCAAACCCTTAGATCAGTTTTACATACTGTTGTGTTCCTGACTATCTAAAGCTGATTATTTCCATAGGCCACTTGCTCACCTCCGTCAGCTGTTTCAAGTGAAACCGTGGAAAACCAAATGTCCTTTATGTAGATCTGCTGGTCCAAAATTTGCGAGGGCATTTCTTGTGCACAGCTCTCTTCAGGTCACCACTCAGATTTTCTATTGGATGTAGGTCTGGGATGTTTTTCTGTGTACGAAAAGGCTTCTGTCTTGCAACCCTACACCATAGTCCAGACACATGGAGTATACGGGAGGTGACTGTCTTATATTATACCTTTACAAGGAATATGATTGCATGTCTACTGAACAGATAATGTGATGCAGTTTCCCACCTGTACATTAGGTGTTCGTTTCTGAATTTTTCATTTGGTGCTTGTACATACCAGGAAATGTTACTGAATGGTTGTTTCGGGGAAATCTTTCATTCTGGTGCCTGTGCATACATTATATTAAAGGGCTCGCTTGGGTGAAGGCTTCATTTTGGTGGTTGTACATACTAGGAGACATTACAGATGTTTCTTTTGGGGATGTGTTTTAATTTTGGACATTATGCATACTCAACATTCTACTGAAGGGGTTGCTTAGGCGAAGTGTTCATGCTGGTGGTTGAACATACTAGGAATGTTACCGAAGGCTTGTTTGTGGAAACATTTTATTTTGGGTGCATGTATACCTGGACATAATTATGAGGATGTTGCTTGGGGAAATTAATTGTGTATCAGGGAAGTGATTGTGCATACATGGTCTCACTGCTGAAGTGACTGCTGGGCCAATTTGTGTCATTTTGGTCCCTGTGCATACAGAATGCAAACAACTGGAGGGGTTACTGGGGACATATAGAAAGTCAGTATGCAAATTACATTGGGTTACATCACTTCTGCTTGTATTATTCTATTTGTGGTTATACTGACCGAGTGAGATAAAGGTTATCACTAGGTGACTACTGACAGCATGGAGCTACCATATTTGTTGTGCATTTCTCCTGGCTTTGTCAGTCGTGTGGAATTTAGGTGGGAGGAAGGCCTCAGTAATATCTAAGTGTTATACTATTTTGACTAAATGACTCGGGTCTTCTTACAGATGATACTGACTCTGTTACATAACAGCTGCACAATGTAATATGAATGCCTACTCAGGTTATGTGCAGCAATTATCACCTTTGTCTCAGCATTCATACCTTTGTAGTAATGAAAGTAAGGTCATTATCACGTTAGTAATACGTGCAGTTACAATAGAGCAGTTAGTCATTATCACTTTTCTGGGAAAAGTCTCAGCTGCTGTCACTGTTATTCACATAAGTAGAAGTCGTTATCACTTTGATGAATGCACAAGTCAGTTGTGTTTTTTCCCTGCTTGGAGTCATTGCAAGCAACCCCACTCAGTCTTCGTCAACTGCCTATCCTCCTAAACCCCTGATTTTTTTTCTTGCTGTATATATGCATTATATATATATATATATATATATATATATGTGTATGTAAGTATGTATGTATGTGTATATATATATATATATATATATATATATATATATATATATATATATATATATACACACACATTATATATATATATATATATATATATATATATATATATATATATATATATATACATGTACATAATGTACTTGCACATATATACATTGGTCACACACACACACATATATATATATATATATATATATATATATATATATATATATATATAATTTTGGTGATTGTACATGTCTCAAAATTTTCCTGAAGGAGTCATTTGGGTGAATTGTTTAATTTAGGGACATGTGTATAACATGTAGTAATGAAGATATTGGTAGGGGAATTAATTCATTTGTGTACCAGGGAAGTGCTTGTGCATATATGGTCAGACTGCTGAAGGTCGTAATACAGATACGGTGTAACAAGTATAGGTCATCTATAGCTCAGGTTTCAGCGATGGTTATTATAATTTTTTGTTTATGTATCCAGCTTTCAAGAATATTTTATCTGTTAACAATATGTACATACTGCATTGAGGAAAACTGATGGGTCTTATTGTAACCAGAGTGATGGTCAGATCTGATAACTGTAATTATTACTTTTGTCACTAATTCTAACATAGATGAACTAGATAAGTTTGACATTTCTGCTTGTATTTCTGTACTTCTGCTTATACTCAGTAGCTGGGCATGTTTCCATGCTTTGTCAGTCATGGGTGGAAATTAGATGGCAGAAGGAAGGGCTCAATAACATCCAAGTGTTATACTATTTTGACTGAATTATAATGAATGCCGCTGCACTCCCCACTAACCTGTATTAGAACATGCTAATGCAAAACCTGTGTGTGTGTGTGTGTGTGTGTGTGTAGTAGGTATGTACCTCTGCAGCATCATCACCATTTATGTACCTACCACAGGGTCGGTGGATCTACAATCTGCCATGACAGCATCACCGCAAAAGATGTTAACCTGTACAGGAGTGATGGCATTCACCTAACTTAGGAGGGCATTGCGTTATTCTTGACTGACGTCCACAATGAGGAGAGCTATGCAGTACTGGTAACATGCAGCTTGTGAGAATAATGGAAAACACCCATGACCTAGGAAGACCAGTATAGTAAGTAAAACTCTATTATGAATTGTGTTTATTTATAATCATATGTGTCTACATGGTAAAACAACCACTTAGAAATGCTCTACACATGTACAGATATCAATTTTGTTAGGACTCAGGTTATGGAAACTATGATTTTTTTCATATTTTGATAAATGACTTTGCAAGGGAGCATGTCAATGTGCCAAGTAATACCTCACTTTGAAGATAGTATTGATAGTTCCAACATGGTAAAAGAACTGTCCCCTGTATGATGTACACATGTACATATATCAAAGTTTGTTTTGGACTTAAGTTATGGAAATTATGATTTTTTTCATATTTTGGTAAATAACTTTGCAAGGGAGAATCTGAATGTGCTAAGTAATACCTCATTTTGAAGACAGTGTTGCTCCTTACAACATGGTAAAAAAACTGTGTCTGTGCACTGTACACATCTACAGATATCACAGTTTGCTTATTTTTGTACGATTATGAAAATTATACACTTCCAATACTTCTCATTATTATGGCAATATCTTTGCAAGGGAGCATGGTGATCACACAAATGATGCATCATTTTGAAGCTGACATTCAGATGCACAACTTCTACACTGATATGTAGGCTCTGTCTGTTACAGGTGATGAGATATTATGCTTTGTTTATCAGTTATGAGAAATATTATATTAATCATATTTCTGTGAATATCTCCATAAAGGAGCATCACACAGTAATGGTTAAGGTATAATTTTAAAGCTGACATTCATACTAACAAATTAAATACAAATTATATGGGTATACATGGTACATTGACAAGGATATTGTGCTTTGCTTTTCCAAAAAGGCAAAAAATATGCACAATATCAACATTCCTTGCCAAATATTTAATAATGACTTTGATATGCACTATCATCATTTACACGGTTGGAAAGGTCAGTGTCTGCAGAACAACTTTTGCGTTTACATTTTTAGTCTAGCTCTTATAGTTAAAGAGTTATGAACATTCGTTTTCTGTATGGTATTACACATAGATTTTCTGAAAATGAGCTCAGGCTGCACTGTAGTTCCTATGGTGGAATTAAGCAGGCATCTTTTCCTGAGCTGCTCCGGAGTGAATGAGTTAAGTATTGTAAAATCTGAGGTAAATTGGGCACTGCTGTGCTCATCCCTTGAGACTGGTTCCAGGCACAGAATCTTTTCCATTTTTCAGCATAAGATTTTCTAGTACTAGGCCTCCTTACCTCTAAAATGATATCCATCACTGGTTTACTAAGGGATGGTAAAGAAGAGATTAGATAATTAGCCAAGCTGCTAGGTTCAGTGTTTAAGCTGAGGGTGCAGGATCTGGTTCTCCTGCTGAGACAATAGGGTAGGAGTCTGAGGCAGGTGCCATGGGGCCAACAGTGACACACTGTGTCAGAGGGGGTACCAGTGTTGGCATAGCCAGTCTGGTGCAATCAAAGTCGTCCTTGGTTTGTCTCGTCTGATCTTTAGTAGTACTTTGGAGAGCAGAGGCAGAGGAGGAAAGGCATAAACTGATAGGTTTTTCCAGCTGAAGGACACAGCATCCACTTTCCAAGCTTGTTTGTGGGGAGTCTTTGTGCAAACTTTGTCCAATTGATAGTTCTGGGGGGAGGCAAACAGGTCTATATATGGGCTCCCCCATTTGCTTGTCAACATGTTGAAAATCCTTGGTTCCAGTTTCCACTCGTGTGGGTCCATGAGGTTTCTGCTTAGTTCGTCTGCCAGTGTATTTAGTTTTCCTGGCAGGAATTGAGCTTGTAGATGCACATGGTAGCTCAGTGCTGTATTCCACAATGCCATGGCTAGTCTGCAGAGGGGGTAAGAATGTGTACCCCCCTGCTTATGTACCACATAACAGTGAGGTTGTCCATCTTTACCATCAATTGTCCTGGAAGAATGATGTCCTTGAAGGCTGTCACAGCATTCTGTACAGCTAACATTTCTTTTTGACTGATATGCAGGTGCATTTGACTTGGGTTCCATTTGCCCTGAATGCACTTCCCTGTCAGGTGAGCCCCCCATGCTTAGTCTGATGCATCTGTTGTTAGGGTTTGGGCAGCAGGGGATAGTGTGAACGGTAGTCCTTTGTTCTGTTGGCAGGCCTCTGCCCACCAAAGAAACTCTAGGCGTAGGCAAGGTATGATAGGAATCAAATCTTCTAGATCCTGATAATGTTGACATCATAGGCTTTTTAGATACCATTGTAATTTCCTCATATGCAGTCTTGCATAGGATTTAGAGGAATGCAGGAGGCCATGAACCCAAGGCTTGTAGTATTTGCCTTGCAGATAGCAAGGTTTTTGTGGCAACTTGTTTGAAGTAGGTTGTCAAATGAATTTGTTTCTCTAGCGTGAAGAAAGCCATCTGGGAAGTTGTAGTCAAGCTTGCTCCCAGGAATATAACTTGTTGACAGGGTACCAGGTGTGATTTCTTTTCGTTTATGGTGTACCCCAAACAAGTTAGCATTCTTTGTAAAAAGGCCAGATGATTCAAAAGTATGTTCGGGCTTTCTGCTTTAATTAGACAATCGTCCAAGTATGGGTATATTTGAATATTTCTTTGCCTGCAAAATGAAATGTCTGAAGCTAGACACTTTACCCTGAGTGCAGTAGATAAGCCAAAGGGCAGTGCAGAGAACTGATAGTGCGTGTAGCCTGCTTTGAAGCATAGGTATCTTCTGCAAGATTCCCTGATTGGGATGTGCAGGTATGCTTCCTTTAAATCCAGTGTTGCCAGTCAGGCATTTTTGCCTAGCATAGGGAGTAACTGGTGAAGAGACAGCATCTTGAATTTTGGAATCACCAAAAAGGTGTTTAGAGTAGACAGGTCCAGGATAGGACGCCATGAACTGTCTTTTCTGGATACCAGGAAAAGTCTCAAGTAGAAACCTTGTCCCTTTTCCTCTTCTGGTACCAACTCAATAGCCCCCATGCTTAAGAGAGAAAGTACTTGCTTTTGGGCCTCTGCCCACTGATTTGGGTGTAGATCTGGCTATCCGTTTGGTGTTGGTAAAGTGTGGAAGTGAAATCTGTATCCCTGGGACACTATATTTAAAACCCATTTGTCCTGGGTAATGAGTTCCCAGTTCTTTGCATGAAGAGCAATCTTTCCCCCCAAAGGGGCAGTTAGTTCAGAAGTACTTGAAAGTTTAAAAAAAAAAAAAAAGTAATTGAGACAGTTTACCATAGGGGGAGCTTTATTACTCCCAGATTTGGAAGTGGAGGCCCCCTCACTGCTTGGTCCTGTGCGTACCCTGGGGCTGAAGCCTGGGAGCTCTGCTGGATCTGGGTTTGGACTGAGAAGGTCTGGAAGAGGCAGGAAAGGACCAATTCTTGGAAAGCCAATGCCTACTAAATCATGGAGGTTGTATTTGTAAAAAATCTTTAACAGTTTGCATAGATTTAGCTTTTTCCTCCATCTTTTTAAGGACTTCTTCTGCCTTGTTGCCAATAGGCAGTCCTGGTTTAAGGGAGCATCCAGTAATTTTGCTTTAACATGATCTGGCAAGGATTGCTCCTTAAGCCAAGCATGCTTTCTAAGTAAAGACCCAGTAACAGCAGCACTGCAAGATGCCTCCAGTGAATCAAAACCACATTGCAAAGTATGTTTTTCAACTTGTTCAGCTGAGTGCAGTAAATCCTGTAAATCCGTATTTTCAGCACAATCAGGAATCAACATCATTTTCTGTTTAAGCAATCCAATAATATGCTGCTGATATTTTAACATATGAAACTGGCAGTTTAAGGCCCTAATGGCCAAAGTTGCAGAAGTGTATACCTTTTTACCCCACCTATCCAGTGCCCTGAAGTCTCTATCAGAGGAGGTAGGATTTTTGGCAGTAGTATCTTTAATACGCTTGGGTCCCTGTGAAATGGTCTCGGGATCCGTAGTAGGATTTTTAAAAAGAAACTTGTGAGAGTCAGGGACCCTGAGTATGCAAGGTTTCACCAAAAGAGAAATCCTCTGAGGGAGAAGCAGAGGGAATAGAGTCCTCAGCATCAGAATCCTCATAAGTAGATAAGGGCAAATCTTGCTCATCAGAGGAAAAGTACAGTTTTGTACCTACCATAAATGTAGATGTTCGAAGATCCACATTGCTGCAGTCCTTACACTTGGGTAGTCCGCTGTCCTCGGTCGGCCCGAATATCAAAGTATAAGGCTGACGTCGGTCAAGGCGCATTTGACTGACATCAGGACGTCAGGGTACAAATGCGCATGACCGACGTCATATCCTCAGTCTTTTCTTGCCCCAGATGTCAGAAGACCCTAAAAATAAAGGTCAAAACCAAAAGACAGCAAACAACCAACCCACCACCCTTGCACTAACTATATGTACAATATATACAAAATACACAATATGTACAACCCAACTCACACAACCACCTCTAACTACAGAGGGGAAGGAGGGAGGGTAAATTGGACTGCAGCAATGTGGATCTTGAACATCTACATTTATGGTAGGTACAAAACTGTACTATGTTCTTCATCTCACATTGCTGCAGTCCTTACACTTGGGTAGAATCCCAAAGCAGAGGTAAGGGAGGATGGCTAACTACAAGGAAGCAGGAGCTGCCAAGATGCCCTGCAAAACAGCAGTGGCAAAACCAGCCCTGGATTTAGAGTAAAGTGGCAGGTGATAATGCCTAGAGAAAGTATGCACTGAACTCCAAGTAGCTGCCTCCAAAATATCCTTGGTTGCCACTCCCTCAAAAAGCTGTTGAAGTGGCAGTAGCCCTAGTGGAATGAGGCCTAATCCCAGCTGGAATCTCCTTGCCATGATGGGAATAACAGAAAGCAATGCAAAACCCAATCCACTTAGAAATAGTTTGTTTTGACACAGGCTTGCCCTGAGAACTCAAAGCAAAAGAAACAAACAACTGCTGAGACTGCCTGAACCCTTTAGTTCTGTCCAAATAATATCGCAACTGCCTGTGCACATCTAAAGTGTGCAAAATCTTTTCCCCTTTATTTTGGGGATTTGCATAAAAAGTAGGCAAATGAATAGTTTGATTTAAAGCCACACTAGAAACCACCTTAGGCATAAAGGAAGGATTAGTACGTAATGATACCCTATCCTTATGGAAAATCAAGAAAGGCTCAACCGCCATAAGGGCCTGCAATTCAGAAACCCTTCTTGCAGAGGTAATTGCCAACAAAAAAGCAGTCTTCCATGACAAATATTTCAACTCAGAAGTAGCTGCAGGCTCAAAAGGTTGTAGAGTGAGTTTCTCCAACACAAAATTGAGATCCCAAGCAGGAGTAGGAGCTCTTCGTGGGGGTCTTATATTCTTTGCCCCTCTAAGAAATTGCTTGAACAAAGGATGAGAAAACAATGGTGGGTCACAATCATAGTGAGCTGAAATTGCTGCAGCATGAACCTTAATAGAAGAGAAAGACAAACCTTTGTCCAGTAACTCAGTAAGATATTGAAGAGCCACACTCAAATTAGGCTCAGAAACATCAAAATCTTTTGCTGCACTCCAAAATAAAAATCTCTTCCATTTATCTGCGTACACTTTCCTTGTACTAGGCCTTCTAGCTTCCAAAATCACATTCAAAACTTGTTGTGGAAGTTGAGACCCTCTATGGTTCAAAACAGAATATGCCAGGCTGTTAGGTGAAGAGAGTGAAGTTTGACATTGAGCAAATGGCTGTCCTCCTGTGACAACAGGTGTGGAATCAAGGCAAAGGCCATGGAGGCTTCCGCCAGACTTCTCAGTAATGGGTACCAGTGCTGTCGAGGCCAATCTGGAGCTATTAAAATCATCCTTGGCTTGTCCTGTCTGACCTTTAGAAGTACCTTTGGGAGGAGAGGCAGAGGTGGAAAGGCATACACATGAAGACTGCTCCAATTGAAAGAAAGAGCATCCACTTTCCAAGCTGTGGGATGAAACCTTTTTGTGCAAAACTTTGGCAGCTGATGGTTTAGTGGAGAAGCGAACAGATCTATGTCTGGAGTTCCCCATGACACTGTCAATTTCTGAAACACATGAGGATCCAATTTCCACTCATGGGGATCCATAATTCGTCTGCTCAACACATCTGCTAAGGAGTTCTGTGCTCCTGGCAGAAACCTTGCCTGAAGATTGAGTTGTAAACTGAGAGCAGTCTCCCACAAAATCATTGCTTGCCTGCATAGAGGATAAGAATCGTTCCCCTTGCTTGTTGATGTACCACATGACAGTTGTGTTGTCTGTTAGAATCAACACCTGCCCTGGAAGAAGTAAATCCTTGAAAGCTATTAATGCAAACTGGACTGCTAACATCTCCTTTAGATTGATATGTAGATGTTGTAGTCTGGCAGGCCACTTGTCTTGTATCCACTTTCCATTTAGATGAGCTCCCCAAGCTTTGTCTGAGGCATCTGTCGTTAAAATCTGACTCGCCTCTGGCCGGGTCACAGAGAGTCCCTTGTTTAGGTGACATTCCTGAGTCCACCACAAAAATTCCTTTTGAATGCAAGGTATTATTTGAATGACAGTGTCTAGATCCTGGCAGTGCTGTGTCCATACATTTTTGAGATACCATTGTAGCTTCCTCATATGCAGTTTGGCATTGGGAAGCACCAGAATACAAGATGCCATGAACCCTAAGGCTTGAAGGACTGTCCTTGCAGTCAGCCCGGACTGATGAGATAGCTGATGGAAGTAAATGGATAGACTCTTTTGTTTGTCCGGGGTTAAAAAGGCCATCTGGGATGCTGTATTCAGTCTCACACCCAGAAAGCACATGTCTTGAGAGGGTACTAGACTGGACTTTATTTCGTTCACAGAATACCCTAGGCATCTTAGCACTGCTATCACATATTCCAAATGACGAAGAAGCTCTTCCCTTCCTTGAGCCAGAATCAGGCAGTCGTCCAAATAAGGATAGATCTGTATTCCTTTCAGCCTGAAGAAAGCTATCACTGGAGCCAGAACTTTTGTGAACACTCTGGGCGCAGTAGATGAGCCAAAGGGCAATGCAGAGAACTGATAGTGAAAAGTCCCAGCTCGAAAACGCAGATACTTCCTGCAACTTAGTCTGATAGGAACATGAAGGTAAGCCTCCTTGAGATCCAAAGTTACCATCCAATGATCTTTGCCCAGCAGAGGCAAAAGCTGTTGTAACGTCAACATTTTGAACTTGGGAATGTCCAGATAAGTGTTGAGGATAGATAGATCCAAAATTGGTCTCCACGTGTTCCCCTTCTTTGGTACTAGGAACAGGCGAGAATAAAATCCTAGGCCCACTTCTGGCATAGGGACCGGCTGTATGGCCCCTAGTTGAAGTAACAGAGAAATTTGCTTGTGAGCCTCTATTCCTTGTTGAGGAGGAACGTCTGGCATGCCTCTGAAAGGAGGCAAGGTATGGAAATAAAACCTGTAACCTTGGTGTATGATATCCAATACCCATTTGTCTTGGGTAATTAAACTCCAATTTTCTTTGAAAAGTGCCAACCTTCCTCCCAAAGGTGCTGCCAGACGAGAAGGCTCTGGCAGCTGAAAAGGTAGGTCATTGGGTCTGTTTACGAAAGGACTGACCCCTGCCCTCACCTGAAGACTGTGCAGGAGAACTCCCTGTTCTAGGCCTGAAAGAGCCCTGAGCTCTGCCCCTACCACGTCTAGATCTACCCCTAGACTGGGAATCATAAGAAGGATACGTCCACCCTTTAGCAGGCCAATTTCTGCTAAACTTTGGAGGCTGAACCTGCAAAAATCTTTAACAGTCTGCATAGACTTAGCTTTGTCTTCCATTTTCTTTAAAACTGCCTCAACAGGAGGACCAAACAACACGTCAGATTGTAAAGGAGCATCTAAAATCCTTGTTTTAACATGTTCAGACAAATTTTGATCCCATAGCCAGGCGTGCCTGCGAAGAACTGACCCAGTGGCAGCCACCCTAGACGAGGCCTGTACAGCATCAAAACCACATTGCAAAGAATGCTTACCCACCTGTTCAGAAACATGTACTAAATCTTGCAACTCTTTACAATCAATACCTACTGCCAGAGCATCAACCTTAGACTTTAATTGTGAAAGGAGATAGTTTTGGTATTTCAACATGTGAAACTGGCAATTCAAAGCCCTCATAGCCAGAGTGGAAGAAGTATAAACTTTCTTTCCCCATCTATCCAAGGCCCTAGCCTCTGTCTGCAGGAACCGGATTCTTAACAACAGAAGCCTTGACACCTTTAGGCCCCTGGCTAACAGTTTCTGGGTCTGCCCTAGGACTCTTAAAAAGATACTTATGAGCTTCAGGCACCCTGTAATACCTATCCGGCTTAACAGGAGCAGGAGGCAAAGAATCAGGATTAAGAGAAGCCTCTGTAAAAACATCTTCCACTACATCCAAAACAGGAGGTATAGCCAAAGGCCTATGCTGGGGTAAAAACAAAAATTCCCTAAGCCTTTTCCTGGAATCAGAGAAGTCCTGACCTTCCCACTTAAAATGCTCCCTCATGGAATGAAAAGTTTCTGAAAAAGAAAAATCCTCAGGAGGAGAAGCAGAAGGAGTAGAATCATCCACATCAGAATCAGAATAAGGAGAGTACTCCTGCAAGTCTTCAGCCGAAGACTCTGACACATCTGAAGCCTGCTCAAAACCCCCCAGCTCAGGCTCCACCCTAGGCCTTTTATCAGGAGGGGGCATAGAACCCCTAATCAAAGTAATCAAATCTTCTGCCATTTTAAGCATATGCTTCTTGGGCACAGTACCTGAAGAGCTAGGGGTAACACCAACAGAAGCTAAACCTGGCCTGCCCCTGGGAGAAGCCTTAGAAACAGAAGGAGAGGGCCTAGCCACCCTAGGAAGGGAGGGGAGTATAGTAACCTGAGAAGCCCCTCAGCTTGACTTGCCTCCTGAGAGGCCACATCTTGCAATACTAAAGTCTCACCCTGGGAACACAAAGAAACCTCCGGTGGAGCCACCGGCTCCACCGACACCTCTAAAGAACCGGCGTCCGGTACAGGCGGTTCTTCCAGCCTAGGCTTAACTGCTTTGTCCTTGCGCTTCTTGAAGCGGCCGGAGCATCCGGCGGCATTTTATAATTGCACCGCTTCCCAAAGACTAACCTTGCACAATCCAACCTCCTCTTTATAGTGCGTTTATTAAATCTAGCACAAGAGCGACAGCCAACAATGTCGTGCTCAGGCCCTAAGCAAGGAATACACAAAGTATGATAATCTCTATGCGGTATCTGTTTCCCACAAGAAATGCAATTATTGACTTTTTCTGACATCCGGTAAATCACTGAGGCAAGAAAAACTAAAATATTCCCCAACGGGGTACTTAGCCAACTTTGAACTCTGTCTGAAACTTCGAAATCGAAAAATCTCAGAACGCCAACCGGCACTTGCAATGCTGCTTCTGCATTGGACCATGCGGCAAAAAAGACTGAGGATATGACGTCGGTCATGCGCATTTGTACCCTGACGTCCTGATGTCAGTCAAATGTGCCTTGACCGACGTCAGCCTTATACTTTGATATTCGGGCCGACCGAGGACAGCGGACTACCCAAGTGTAAGGACTGCAGCAATGTGAGATGAAGAACATCAGAAAATTCAGAATCCTGGTCAGAAGTATCATAAGCAAACTCAGTCCTAGGTCTCTTAGAGGGGGAAGGATGGCTTCCCCTGATTAAAGTAATAAGGTCTTCAGCCATTCTTATCATTTGTTTGTTAGGCATAGAGGCTTGACCATGCGGTCTGGGCGTTGGTTTTCTAGGCATGGTTCGAGTTTTAGGCCTTGAAGAAGAAGAAGGCATCAGTTTAATATGCAAGTCAGTAGGCCTGAATACACCTTCAGAAGCCAGTGCCTGCACAGCGGCTCCGGACCTATCCAAAGTAGAGACATCCGCAGGTTCCACAGTTGAAGCATCTCGCGGCATACTGGACTCCGAATGGGTCTCAGTAGAGGCCTGCAAATCTGAAGTAGCAGGTATCAGGGGCTGCAAAAGCGCCTCACTGAGTACCGACGAGTAGGCGACTGGCTTAGGAGAAGCGTCGTCAGCAGCTTTGGACCTAGGTGGCCTGTCTCTGTCTTTATGTTTGCGTTTTTTCAGAATGTCGGTAAACGGATGGCTTACCGAAGACATATCAGGATAATTGAACCAAGCACCAAAATATTTAGAAGCGAAAATATACTGACGACGGATAGTTCGTGGTTTAAATAAGGCACAAAACTGACAGCGAGGTACATCGTGGTCAGGGTCTAGGCAAGGAATACAGTACGAATGAAAATCTTTATGAGGTATTTGCTTTCCACAAGTAATGCAATTATTTACTTTTACTGACATCGGTTTAGAGCAAGAAAAAGTTTCCCCAACGAGTACTTAGCTTTTAGTTGAAGACTTCAGTTCTGAAACTCGAAAATGAAAATTTTAGGAGTCGGCCGACTGGCACTTGCAAAACTGCTTCGGGCACCGCACAGCAAGAAAGACTGATGTAATGGCATCAGCTGCATGTTTTGTACCCCTGACATCACGGAAGAAGGGACAGCAACCGATGCAGGACCCAAGACTTTGTTAATCAGGCCGACTGAGGGCTACTGCTAGCAGATAACCCAAATGTGATGACTGCAACAGTGAAACACGAAGAACATCCAGTAGTGCCTGTATGTGGCAATGCTTGATCCTGACACTCAGCCAGTTCATCCTCCACATTACAAGTAACAAGTACCACCAGTCTGCTCCTGGATGAGCCAATGACAGTCTAAATATTGTGCTTTTCCAGAGTTCCTCATTTAGCACTTCCACAGCAGACTACTGAACTTCATCTAACAGGTCTCACTGAAAGTACAGAATCTATTAAAAGTAGCTTAGCATCTTCGAAGAGAAGGTAGAGGATGCAAACCCTCACATTCTTACTCTATCTGTAACCAATTATTACTTGAGTGGAGGATGGATAGAGAGACTGTAGGATAGGACTTCCCTTTATGGTGTCTGCAGAGAAGGCAAGATCATGCTTGGTATGTCTTTGCCCATACTTATGCACAAAACATTCAGCCCCACTTTTCTTATGGCATTCCTGCACTTTATAGTGTAAGCTTACCTTGCCTGTATATTCAGACTTTAGGAATTTCAGTTGCACTAGGATGGAGAAAATGAGTTCTAGAAGCAATCCACGCCCTACATGTGCAGGGGAGACTTCACTCGCTGTACCATCTTACTTAATACAACATCCTCTGAAATAATACAATCTTGGGAAACTTAGATATAGTTACATAATTTAACTACCTTTCTAACTTGGTGCAATACATAATTACCTTTCTCATGACTTGGGCCACAGTGTCAGGGTGCTCCCATAACAGGTTGGGCCTACCTTGAAGGGTGTCACCAAGTGGAGGCGATTACACAACAGGGATGCTCCACTGCTCTACAGGGAGTTCTTTTTCTCTGAAGAGATGCTATAGCATCAGTGGACTATTTGCCCTCTTCTACACTGGCTTTAAATATCATCTTTCCAAACTCAGGATTGTCTGGAAAGTGGGAGGAGAACTGCTCCCTAATCCTTAATGTGCTCAGAGGTCTGTTCACATATTTTATTTGTAACACTTTGACTGGGAGGGGGATAATTCTCAGCAGACAATGAGAGGGCAATCCGTCCATTTGTTCTCCTTCAGCAGAAAAGCTGCTAAGCAAACTCTGGTCATCTGGTCCACAGTCAGGGCTCTATCCTTGATGCCACCTGTGCAGGCCAGAGTTTTGTTTATATTCCTGCAGAGTTTTAATTTTTTTTTCTGAAGACTCTTATTGTGCTCAGTCTGAATAAGAATTTTCTAGGTCACTTGGCTGTATAGGCCAAACAAAAGGGGCAAAAGAGAGGAAGATAGGACACCAACATAGGAAGTGTAAACCTCAAGAGAGGTAACAAAGGTAGTCAAGAGAGGTAACAAAGGTAGGGACCTGCAAACAGGAAGAAGTGATGAGTAAATACTATGAATTTCAAAGTAGATGCTCGCTGGGATAAATCTAAATGAGCAGATACTGCACCTTCCCACTCTGAGGCTGAGAAACATATCTCAATCTTTTTCTTCTGTCTTCATGATAAAAACAAACTTAAGATTCAGATGTGTAAGATATAAACCTCCAATTCTATTAACTCATTTAAGACTCTCTCTGATTAAAACTAACACTATCTTGGCAAAGTGGTGATGACTGCTTTCAAATTACATGTTAATCACTGGATGGTAATACCATCACCTCTATAATTTGTGAAAGGAGATATGCAAGAACATAGAACTTAAATGTAAGACCCTGGCACATTTATCTTATTTTTTATCTTCCAGAATGCCTGGTTAGCTACAAAAACCATCTTTTCAGTGATTCTTTTGTTTCGGTACCACAAAATAATAATAATTAAATAAAAAAAAATGCATGTTATCCAGCAGTCCAGAAGCTGGCAGAGAGGGTTAAGGCTGTGAGCTGTAGTTGCTGTGGTACAAGGTCTGATTCCCTTAGTCACTAACCAGACGGTGGTTAGGGGCAACTGACAATTTGGCCTGGGATCCTCAACGGTCCCCTGGACTGCAAGCTTAGTAACGTCCCATGACTGTGCATGGTCTTGCATTTGCACATGTCTGATAGTGGGAAGCTAACATGCTGGAAGTTGATAAACAAGATGGTGTGTTATTGCAAAAATTCTTGCTGCACACTTGAGATGATCACACATGGTATCAGTGAGCCAGGAAGTTACTGAAGCAATTAAGTCATCAGTTGTAAGAAGACTCAAGAATGTATATTTCTTCCATGTTTTTTTCTGGAGATAGCTTTGAACCATGTATGATCATCTTAAGGGATTCACTGATGCACGAGTTAAAGTTTATGGAATGGTGAAGTAGTAATCTATTAGTATCTGGATTTGGGTTGTGAACTAAATTTAGACGAAAAATACAATGATAATAAAGAAAAGACTTACGGTGCAGCCTTATGGCATGCTTAATAAAGGTAGGCAATGCTGCAACTGAATTCAATACTTTTCAAAATATCCAAAACAGCCTTGCCCCTCCAAGAAGGAAGAGAGAAAGCAAATAATGCAATTTGGCTATCCAAAAAGATTAGAATGTTAATGCAGGATAGAGAAAAAGCATGGAAAGACTGGCAAAAATATAAAATCCCTCAATATCTTGAAAACTTCAGAATGCTTCACAACTATACTAAAAACAAATAATTGAAAACAAAAAGCAATACTATAATAATTTTCAGAATAACACTAAACACAACCCTAAGAAATTTTGAACATCCATTAAAAAAATCTTCATCCCTGCAAAAATTCAATCCAAACCCCTCTACAGACAGCTCATTACTTGAAACTGCAAAACAGTTCAACCCTTACTTATAGATAGTATAGCATCTCCAACCAAGGACTCCTCAACATCTAATCCTAACCTGCCCAACAGCCACATATCAAGACATCCCCTTTCATCTTAAAAACTGAGCCCACAACCTATATAAAACTACTCAAACTTAAACCATGCTCTTCTTCAGCTGATGACCTTCCAAGTGAGTACCTCAACATAGCAGCCAATAGCATTGCTTAGCCTGTCTCAATCCTTATAAATAGGTCAAACCAGGACCCTCTCTCTCTCTGGAAAAAGTCACACATTATCTCCCCGCACAAAGGAGGAAATTCAACAGACATGAATAACTTTAGACGTATAGCAATCTTATCACCCCTCGTCAAACTAATTGAAAGATGCATTCAAAAACAATTGCTATACTATTGCCCGCACAAAGCACTCCTATCCCCTACACAACATGGCTTATGTCATTCCCACAGTACTACACTGGCCTTCTAACCTATACAGAAATTGTCAATAAAGCTACAGATGAGGGCAAACTAGTCTGTTCCTTATTTCTAGGCTTGTCTAAAGCCTTTGATACAGTCTGTCACAGCAAACGTCTTCAAATGTCCTCACTAGTTCTCTCTCAGCCTACCCTTCTATGGTTCAAAAGTTACCTGTCCAATAGGCAACAACTGGTAAAATGGCATTCTATGCTCTCTCCTTACCTCCCAGTCACCACCAGTGTACCACAAGACTCTGTTCTTGGTCAGCTCCTCTAACATTTTCACCAATATTCTCCATGCTTCCACACAACAGGCCACCCTAATACAATACGCAGAAGATTCCACTCTTATATGCACATCTAACAACTTGGTACACCTCCAAAACATTACTCAGGAAGCTTTAGCAGCCACTAAAACATGGCTTCATAATTCACAACTCATGTACAATCCAAAAAAGACCAAACTATTACTTTTGTTTTCTATAAATCCCTCTCTTGTGAAAAAAATAAATTTAAAATCCTCTCTCTTGATATTAAAACCACTGAAGTCACTTCTCATAGCAAACTATTGTGATACTGGATGATTTACATTTCGACCTGCATACACAAAACTGCACAAGAAAAACTCATCAAAAACTAGGGAGGGATGTTTTACAGAGCCAAAAACTTTCTCACTGATGCAACTAAAACTACACTTTCCACTTATCTCCTCCCAACTCTTTTTTTATAGTGCTCCCATCCTTATAACCTCCAGGCTTCACAAAAACAAACTGGAACAGTGCTATAACAAAGTTGCTAAATTTGCACCACATACCCCTTTCAGAACCCCCCACTGTATAGCAATGGAACACTTAGATTAGTTAGAACTGCCACATCAGCTAAACACACACACAACTTCTTACCACCTATAAAATTACACAGCATCCATCTGCCTGTCCAGCATTAAAAAACATTCAACACAACTACGTTCCCAGTTGATCATTGCGTTCCACTGACCAAAAACTTCTATCTATAAACCCAGCAAATCTGCTGGGTATTGTCTGTACTCATACAAGGTTAAGGCCTGGAACTCCTTATCTATAACCATAAGGTCTATACCCACTCTCCCCATCTTTCAAAACCACTTTGAAAGACTTCCTATCTAAAATCTGGCTCTGTTCTTGCTCAAAACCAAGATAGCCTATATCCCTAAATGTGAACAAGTACCTTTTCATTCTCTATACCGCCTTTCTCTCCTTTTTTTTTTTTTTTTTTTTTTTTACTTACTTCCTTACTGCTATAAAGACGAAAAGGATGAGACGAGCAGTAAAATCACAACCCCTTTAATGAAACTGTGACAACACACATTAAGCACTTTCAGCAGTTAGGACTTAATCAGAATAATCTCCAACATAGAACTGAACCTTTTTTATAGGGTTAAACTGTACCTTAATTAGTACAGTGATGTGAATACATTGCCAATTAAACTAAAACCACACTTGCAATTAAAAAAAAAAACCTCAGCTACACATACAGATGTAAATCCATTAGTACTAGTAATACAATAAAACTACGTAAAGAAAACTAAAAACATATGTACACCAATGGGTGTACAGTAAACGGAACTCACACCGAGGTTGCCTTTTCTCCACTGTAGTGCAATCCTGGAGTTGGTATATATAGTTAGGGGGTGTGTTTTATTTTTACTTATGAGTTCCGTTTACTGTTGGGCAAGTACTCACTTACCCTGGTAAACATCTGACATTTGGGTTTCCGCGGTTTCATGACTTTCGTGTCGGGATTATGAAAGTCTGTCATTTGGGAATGAGGATTTGAAAGTAGACCCACATCAACATAGTTATGTTTTTTCACATTTAAAATATAAATGGTACTGGGTGAGTAAATTAACTAGTACTTCATTGTAAAATATCATATTCAGCAATCTACTTGTTCTAATTCCTCGTAATATTATTACTTGTTCTAATTCTTCGTAATATTGTTTATATTTTGCCTATAAAATCAAGAAAAAGTCCAAAACAATACACATGAACTTGCAACAATATCCCTGTCATAAACAACTAAGATTAAATATAAATGGCTGATTTTAATCGCAGTAGGCTGCTAATGAAAACCATATTGTTGAAGCCATATCAACTTGCAGAACTACATATAATTTGCCATCTTACCTCTCTCAGTTCTAACATGTCCCTCCGTGATCCTTCCCTTCCAGTCAAATTTCACATGGTCTAAAATTAAAAATTAAACTGATGTGTACCTTAGGGTGTTTCACTCATCACTTCTTTTCATGTCATATAAATGCTGATATATTCTCGTCCTAAATTAATTTCTGGTTTTCCTGATATAAAATGCTGGATGTAAAGAACACTGTGTAACATAACTGCTTTACTAGCACAGTGAAATGTGTTGTGTAAACATATTCACATCATTGGACTAATTAAGGTACAGTGTAACCCTATAAAAAAGGGTTTAACTCTAGGTCAGAGATTATTCTGATGAACTCCTAACGGATGAAACCGCTTAATTTGTGTGTCACAGTTTCATTAAAAGGGTTGTGATTTTACTCCTGGTCTCGTCCTTTTCTTCTTTGTGGATGTTACTGTTTTTTTAGTGTGATGTGTAGTTTCATTTAGTTTATATTTTGCCGCAATGGCATCTTACAAGACCAGTCTAGTTACATCCCCTATGTTGTCACAAGAAGAATTATCTGCAACAACTGGGAATTTAACATTACTCTTTGAGCAACTTTCTCAGAAGATAGGACTTTCGAATCTCAAATTGTTTTGCTGAGATGGCATCCTATGAAATATCTGGTAACACGTTGCATGAGATTGGATCGGTTCATTTGGGAGGAGTGGCGATGGGGA
Source organism: Protopterus annectens (assembly GCF_019279795.1). NCBI lineage: Eukaryota > Metazoa > Chordata > Ceratodontiformes > Protopteridae > Protopterus > Protopterus annectens. Next base: position 397,577,687 of record NC_056739.1, on the reverse strand, counting down.
ATAAACCATCACTGCAAGACTGGCTCAACAAGAACATGGAGCTGGGGACTGGAGAGCAAGATAATAAAAGTGTTTCTCTTTCACTAGACAAGAAGTTGCAACTTTTTAAATCCAAGCTGCTTAAGTACAAGAAATTACAGTTAGAAAACAGCTATTTTTAAGGCAACATTTTGGCCAACAGAGTCCTGAAGGGTTTAAGGTTTTAGAAATACCCGACAGGACTTGTTGCGGATCTCTTTTACATACTGAGATAATCAATTTATTTAACCACCAAGGGTGTGAATTGTTGGAACTTTTGATTAAACACAATTTGATGGAAATGGACAAGGTACTGGGTGAGATTAATGATTTAGATACATTTTTAACGACAGACCTTATGTATACCATTAGATGTCAAGAAAACTGTGATATTGTTAATAGTATGAATACTATTGTTTATGAGGTTAAAATTAAAAAAGAAAAGTTTATTCAAGACAAAATTTCATATAAAGAAGGGTTGGGCTTCTTCAAAACCCTCCAATAAAAGGTATCCAGGGGCCATACACAGGTAGTGGACACAGTGACCCAAGTATAGGACAAGATAGGGATGCAGGTCCAGCCCTTGATGAAACAAATAGAAATGAAAGGGACAATGTACATCACGATAATAAGATCCCTTTAGATTCCCCCATGACCAGATGATTTGAAAGAATACAGGAGAGGCAAATGAGGGGGCACCAACAGCAACAGTACATGCACTACAGACATTACTTGAACCAACAACAGAAACACATGCAGAATCAGAGGGACAGATGGAGGAGTGGCCAGAACATTTATGTAGTGAGGAATTAGAAACAGCTCATTTAGTTGTTTACAACAATAGATGTGATTTTAAAACTTTTAACTACAGTGGAACCAGTACTGATAGTTCCTAGGCTCAACATTTTGAAAAGTATTAACTTTTGTACCAGTGAGAACAGGGATGGTTTTCTTTAAAATAGCTGTTTCCTAACTGCTATTCTTGTATTTAAGCAGCTTGGATTTAAAAAGCTGAAATGCTTCTATTATCTTGCAATCCGGTCTCCAGCACCATGTTCTTGTTGAGCCATGTCATACTTGATTTCAAGCTGTTTATCCATACGTTAAACCTATGTTGTTATTTTTCTCAGAAACAGGTCTTTGATTCAACTAATACAGACAAATGTTTTAGACCTAGCACTTTCAACCCTCCTACGCAGCCTACTATCAACAATTTGTGACGCTGACAACAGACAGGCTTTGAACAAATGCTGCAGACATTTTAGAACCAAATTAAATAGGGATGATGAGATGTTGTTGAAATATATTATTCACCAAGGCAATATTAGACTTATGAAACCTGACAAAGGAGGGGGAATTGGTGGTAAAAAAGTTATGTACTTAACATAACGTTCCATGTGTGTTGTCCATCTCAATCTTTATTCTCACTGGTGGGTTGGATCCAATGTGTCAAATCTGTCTAGGCCTTTCCAAAAGCTAGAGGTCTTCAGCAAAGCTCATGGGCATCCTTCCCTACTCATAATGCAATTCCCAACTTCCTCAGATCTTGTTTGCCCATAATGAAACATAAAATGAGCATCACTTCATTGTATATGGAATAATATCTAAAGTACAGGGACCAAAGGCAGTATTTCTGAAGCTATGGAGATCCACCAATCCAATAACTACTTGATCTCCCAGGAGTATAGGAAGGGAGCATGGAGGGTGGGTTGCGAGAATAAAGGTCGAGATGGACAACACACATGTAATGTTATGGTAAGTACATAACTTCTTTATGTGTTGTCAATCTTGCCTTTATTCTCACTGATAGGACCACGTCCCAAGTAACCTGACCCTTGGGTGGCTCATGGGAGAATATTCCTCAGAACCATAGAACCAAAAGAGGCTCTACTCCTGGAGGTCAAATCCAATTTAGAATGAGTAATAAAAGTATGAGGTTTTGCCCATGTAGCTGCAGCACAGAGTAGGATATAAAGAGTTGATCTAATTTCCTAAATTCTGAAGCTCTGTGCAAGTAAAAGCGCAACTGTCTATGTACTTCCAGAAGATGCAAAGAGTATTCACCTTTGTTTTGATAATTTGGGAAGAAAACTGGCAGCTCAATAGATTGGTTTAGGTTACTTTCCAACAACCTTAGGACGAAAGGAAGGATTAGTGCATAGAAAAATTCTGTCCTTATGAAAAAACAGGTATGGAGGCTTGACAGACCAGGCTTGCAACTCCAAAACTCTTCTAGCTAAGGTAATAGCACTAAAAGGATTGTTTTCCAACACAGAAATTTTAAATCACATGTGGCTGAAGGTTCAAAGGGGGAACAAATGATGTTTGTTAATATGGAATTTAGATCCCAGGGAGGAGTTGGATTTTTGTATGGGGGTCTTACTGTTCCTTTCAAAAAAAGCCTTACAGAGTCTGTGCAACATAATTGTAGAGCCATTTCCTCCCACATGAAATTTGAAATTGCTGCCAGTTGAACTCTAATAATAAAAGCAGCAGCTCCCTCATGAAAACGTTTCAACAGAAATTCAGGACAGAATGTATGGGCACAGAAAAAGGATCTATCTAATTATCACTTGCCCATATTACAAACCTATTCCATTTACTCTTGTACAATCTTCAAGCAGAAGTTTTATGGGAAGACAACAAAATATGTTTTACTTGGGAGGAAAGGAGAGGGAACTTGGTGATCAGGAGAACTGGAGCAGCCAAGCTGTCAGTTTGAGGTTGTGTAGGCTAGGATGAATCATTCCTTATGGGTGAGTCAGAAGGTCTGGATCAGGGTCCAGCATCCATAGTTCATCCAGAAGAGGAGGCTGAATAAAGGGAAACCAGATTTGATGAGCCCAATAGGGGGGAATCAGGATTATCATAGTCTCCAACAAACTTGCTTTGTGTATCAACTTGAGAATCAGGGGAATTAGAGGAAAAGCATATAGGAGTCCCGGAGGCAAATCGTGAATAAATGCATCCCCTGGTGACTCCCCCATGAGGGGGATCAGGGCAAAGTAGTTGCTGCATTTGGCATTGATGGGTGATGCAAAGAGATCGCAGTAAGGCTGGCCCCATTTTCGGTAAATCTTTTCCGCAATTTTCTGATTGAGGGACTAATTCTGTGGCCAAAACATGGCTCTGCCCAATTTGTCTGCAATCATGTTGGAATTTGCCAGGATGTGCATTGCAATCAGAAAATGGTTGGAGGCCGTTGCCCATTGCCAAACCCTTAGAGCTTCTCATCAAAGAGGGTAAGATCTGGTTCCTCCTTGTTTGCTTATGTACCAGACTACTGACATACTGTCTGACTGAATTGCTACCATTCCTAGAGGGAGAGCACCCTGAAATGCTTGCAAAGCCAAGAGCACCACCCTCATCTCTAGGATATTTATGTGCAAGTGAGCCTTGTGTTCCTGTCAGATACCTTGGGCTATCTTCCCCAGATAATGCCCCCCCTATCTGGGAAGCGTTCGTGGTCACCGTGGCTTGGGGTTGAGGGGGGATGAATGGACGGCCTTGAGATACCAAAGGAGAGTGAACCACCACTCAATATCCTTTTTGCAGGAGTTGATTATGAGGATCGTGTGTGACATTTGTAGATCTAGTACTGACCAGTGTGTGGAAATGTAACCACTGACGTATCCTCACATGCAGGCGATCTAGGGGAATAAATACAATAGATGCTGCCATCTTCCCCAGAACTTGAAGCACTAGTTTTTCAGTGGCTCGTGTCTTCCTGATTACCACTTTCACATGTAAGGAAAGACTGTGCACTCTGTCATAAGGGAGTCTTGCTACCAGCATAGTTGTATTTATCTCCACTCGTATAAATATTACATTTTGACATGGCTCTAGAGCAGATTTGTCATAATTTATGGTAATGCCTAGGAAGGAGCAAAGCTGAAGTGTATAGACCCTGGCTTGTAGCACGAGATGCCTGGTCGGGCGGTTATGAGCCAGTCATCCAGATAAAGAAACACCTGGAATCCACGGCATCTGAGGTGAGCTGCCACTACTGCCATGCATTTGATGAAAACTCTGGAGGCTGTAGTAAGACCAAAGGACAGAGCTCAAAACTGCAAGTGACTGGCTCCTAGCCAGAAGTGCAAGAACCTTCTGGATTGCCTTTCCATTCAAATGTGGTAATATTCATCCTGAAGGTCTATACAGCACATCCAATTGTTTTTTTCCAGGAATGGAAGTATTGACTACAGTGTTACCATCCAGAATTGGTTTCTTCTGCAGATTTGTTTAGTTTACGGAGATCCAAGATTGGTCTCCAATCCCCTGTTTTCTTTGGAACTAAAGAATCCTGAGTAAGTTCCAGATCCTCTCTTGTCTGCAGGGACTTCTTGGATGACTATCAGCAACTTTTTAATTTCTAATGTTGCTTGTCCCTTTTGACTGGGTGGAACTTCTGGAACAGACTTGTTTACGGGAGTGGGAAAGAAGTGAATTATATATCCCCTGGATACCATGTCCTGCACCCATCTGTCACTTATGTTTTGCCAGGTTTCAAGATGCAGAGACAATCGCCCCCCGACTGCCTCAACAGGCAAGCAGTCAGGCACTCCTTCAGGAACACTAAAAGGGTCTGTCAAAGAAAGATTCTCTGGAGCCCTGATTCTGTGGGCCTCCTCTGCTGCGAGGGCAGCGTTTTCTGTTATTGTTCCCCCCTCTGCCCCTAGGGGAACTCGCACCTTGTGTGTCCTGTTAAGACCTCTGTGATTTCTTGAACCACATCTTTCCACTACCTCTCTGACCCTTTGGGAATGGTCTGGTAGGTGTGCAAAATGTACTCTAATGGCAGACGTCTTACCTTCCTGGTCACACCTGGTCAGGGTTTCTTTTACTTTAGGCCCAACAAGAGATGAGCCACCAAAGGGGGCATTAATGAAGAAAGACCTGAAGGGCTCAACAAAATCACAAAGGTGCATCTAGGCCTTTTTCCTGATAGAGATGCCTGAACCCAATGCCCTATTCGCTTCATCTGCTGTATATGAAACGAGTCTCATGGATGAGTTGACAACCGATTTGAGGGTAGTGAGCTGTGCATTGATCTTGTCCGCCGCTGCATCAGCTACAGCACCTTGGAGAGAATCTGATTGCTCCTTTAACCAGTCCCTCTGTAGTCTAGTGAAATGTGTCAGGTAGTTCAGCGACCGTAAGGTAAAAGCTGCTGACAAAAAGACACTCTTCCCATACCAATCCATAGTTCTGGAATCCTTATTAGGAGGATGGATAGAGGAACTGGTCTCTGAAAATTCCTTTTTCGTGGCTGCTGCCATGACCATGGCCTAAACTGCTACACCTCTGGTTAAGAAATCCTGATCTTTTGGAGCTGTAATATATTTGTTTGGTCTCCTAGGAGTTGATTCTATAGAATCCAAGGTCTCCCAAGCCTTCCAAGAGATTAACTCAAGCTCATCAGAAGGAGGGGTTACCCAAGAGGTTGAAGGGCGAGATCCACAGGCCTTCAGGTATACAGACTCCTCGGCTTAAGGGAAGGAGGACTGCCAGTCACCTCTCCGTTTCAAAATTTCTAGAATATCTCCAAAGGAGATATCCTCAGGAGGCAACAGTGGGGACCCTTCTGCTTCATTGAGGTCAGTATCAGACGTGATGGACTCCTGTGAGGAGTCGAGATGCTTCCTCTTGCATGTTCTCTTCCGAGGGACTTCCTCAGTGGGGTATTCTAGAGAAATTCTGGAGGGGGGGGGGGGGAGTCCCCTGAGGGACATCCTGAGGCCTGGAATCCATGCAGTCATGGGGATGAGTGGGAGTAGGCAAAGACACCTACACTAACAAGGAAGGAAGATCCGAGGAAGTTTGTGTCTTTGACTGTGGAGTAGTTATCCTCCTCATAACCTAGAAGGTAGTCCACCCCAACTCTGAAGAACTCCCCGGACCTGATAAACAAGTCATCAGAACTGCTGGAATCTGCGCAGCAGAGGACAGTGGCTCTAAAGCTAAGGTAGGAGCCAAACTCATCTGCACTGAGGCCCTGAGAGGCAGGATCAGATCCAAGATTGCTCCGAGGACCTGACCAGACAGCATCGGCTTCCACAGTTTTCCTGCTCTGACTAGGCAGAAATGCTCTGGGCAAATATCTGACCCGAGGAGCCAACAGGCCCTGGATCAGATACTGACACAAGCTGGATGTCAGAATCTTCCGGCTCTGAAACCGCAGAACGAACTGGAGGAGGAGCAGGCGCCAATGGGGAGGATCGTGTCTGATCTGACTCCTTTGGGATCAGATCCAAAAGCAACGTGGCCAACGCAGGTGTCTTTCAGAGCCTCTGCACTACCCTATCCACATCTTCATTAGAAAGACTCCTGGTTGACTGGGCAGAAAGTGTAGGAGACCTGGATCTAGTCAGGAATGGAGAAAGGAGCCGAGAAGTGATTGGTACCAAGGAAGAAAATCAGCTCCAATATCAAAACTCAGAAGATAAGGAGGATTTCTGAGCCAAGGTTTCAAGGTCTGTTGACTTCAGTGCTGGAAGTTCTTTCTGCTCCGACAAAGTCTTGGATCCTACTGTCTCTGCCTACTCTGCAGGTTCAGAGTGGACAGTTTTGGTTGGTTGGTTTCAACTCCGAAGAAAGTTTTGGAGCCAGAGAAGGACATTTCCCCACTTTTTTGGACTTCTCTGACTTTGATGACAAAGAACCTCAGAAAATGGAGTTTTCAATAACCCCTTCAAAATCAATTTGTTTCTGTGCTCCATGAGCACTCTGATTAAATCCGTGGCAGAAAGAACAAGGTGAAGAGGCCCGAAACAGTAAACACAAAGTGTGTGCATCACGGAGGGGCATCTTCTTGCCACATTGCACACATTTTTTTAAATCAAGAGGCTTTCCTTCCTTTTGAGACATTTTAGCAAGTTGTCTATCAGACTATAGACAGACTGAAACTATACAATAACAATAAAGAGAATGAAAAATCCCAACCTGGAAGGTAAACGCTGACAACAAATGATGGAAAAAGTCTTGTCTTTTATTGCAAAATAGAACCAGAAGTAAATGCTTTCATGGTCAAACCATTTCATCAGACATAGTTACAATAAAAAATATGATGTGGGTGCATACTCTCTCTCTATGTAAGAAGGCAGGTGTATAACAATCCTTTCTGTGGACATTAGTTCTTATAATTATGTTCTCCACGGAAACCATTACATCCAAAAAATTAACACTATCTGTAGACATATTAAGAGTAAATTGCAAGAAGGGACTACTATTGTTCAATTTATGGTAAAACTAAGTCAAATCATGTTCATTGCTCTTCCAACAAATAAAAATGTCATCAACAGATCATCGATAAAAAGCTACCTGCCCATCTTTCACATTCATAACATTCTTAACATCACTAAATTTGCATATGAATTGGCACAGCTGGTGCCCATAGCGACACCAGCTGTTTGCCAATAGTAACTGTCTGCAAATACAAACACATTATGTTCTAGAACTAGTTCTAAAAGCATGCACATAAAATCAATGTGCTGTGGGCTATAATTATCATGTCTAAGCAGAACATTCTTCACCATTCTAATGCCTTCATCATTGGGAATATATGTGAAGAGTGAGACTACATCCATTGTAGCAAGTAACTCAAAAGAAAACTCAGATGACTTACTGACAAAACTATATAAATCCTGCAAAAACTGTTGTGCATCTTTTAAAACAAAAGGATACAAATTCAAAACATTCCTCAATTGGGAGTCAAGATATATAGACAAAGGTTCAGTCAACCACCCCCCTCCGGCAACAATAGGTCTCAATGGGGGGAGTGTTGGATGTTTATGTACCTTTGGGAGACCATGGAGTTGTGGTATCAATGGTTCTTTAACATTGAAATAATCAAGTAGCTGTTTATCTAACAATGCTATATGAAAACATTTAAGCAAAGCACTATTTGTTGTTTCATGTTATACACGTCATTCAACTGAATGATAGTATAAACTGTTTGATCTGCTAACATTTCATTCATTTCCTGCAAATAATAATCAGTATTTAAAACAACAGTAGCACCCCTTTTATCCGAGGGGCATATTACAATATCTGTATTTAAAAGTAAACTCTGGAACACTTTAAACTCTTCGTTCATTAAATTAAAATCATTGTGGGCTCGCCACACATCAAGTAAACTATATACATAATTTTCTCAAGCTTTAAAAAAAAAACTCGATTTTACTAGGCAGTAATGGAACAAACTGACTAGGTTTTTTTAAAATTAGTAGGCATATTATCATTACTGCCCATGTATAGCAATTTCAGGGCTAAATTGCGAGCAAACGGACGTAATTCAATTAATAACTCACTAACAACTTTAACAATAGTTTTTTTTAAAGAGTTGGGAGGGGGGTCCTCTAACTGAAATGGATGTTAGTTAGACGCCCTCCAACTAAAATGGATGCTAACAAGGGAAAGGGGTGAAGAAAACCAATTACCTAGATCCTAACAGTAACAGTAACTATAACAATAAAGAAAATACCCTCTAAGTTAAACGAGTGACTGTTAGACGTCCTCTAAGTTACATGGATGCTGACACAATCCAAAAAAAAAGTGATTAACCAGAAAGGTAAAGCTATCAAAGGGAAGGTTTATAAAATATTAAGGGGGAAAGGAATTAACTATATAATAACAATAAAGATAAAGATAGAAAGATAGAAATACTAATGAAAATAATAAACTTAGCCCAGAGCTTTCTAAAAGATCCTTCTCGCAGCACAGCAAATGAGATCAGAGGAGGTTCGGGAACTGCATTATGGGTAGGGAATGATGCCCATAAGCTTTGCTGAAGACCTCAAGCTTTTAGAAAGGCCAAGATGGATCCAACACATTGAGTCTGACCCTCCAGTGAGAATAAAGGCGAGATAACAACACATAGAATATTAACGACTATGTGAACAAAATGTTGGATATATGGGAACACGTATGAGGAGGTCTCACTTAATGAGAGAAATATAGCACATCATAAAATCGATGTTCCATTGAATGACCTCATTACTCAAGGTTATGTCTCTCATATAGAATTTATTTATTTATTTATTTTTTTAAAGTGGTCAACCCAAGAACACAAAACACATTTGGAATACCGAAGGTACATAAAAATTTACTCGATCCACCACTGCAACCCATTGCAGATGCAAAATTCTCCAAAACCTTCACTACTGCTAAATACATTAACCAGCAAATAAAAGGGGTCATTAAGTCATATCCCTCATTTGTACAAGGATTATTGGGATTTCTTGACTAGCATTTCCAAACATATCTAAAGACATGCTATTTTTGCCACCATTGATGTAAAAGATCTTTTTTCTTGTTATTCCCCCACAATTTCGGCTTGGGTAAGTTCTAGGAGTTTCTTTGCAAAAACAGTCAACTCAGCCATAAAAAAATAAAATACTGAGAGATCTAATGGAAGTTGTCCTAGGGACTCAGAAATTCAAGGATATAATTGGTATGGTAGTCAAGAAAGCTGGCTCTATTTGCAGATGTCATTATTTTATACCTGGCAAAACCAGAAAGACTTTACAATTTTGTGGAACATTCTGAGACAGTTTCAAATCTTTTTGGGATATAAAAATTAATGAAGCTAAAACAAAGGCAATAGCGGTAAATTATATACCCACATTTAAATTGGTTCAGCAATATCCATATTTATGGGACATAATAAAATGAAATGAGGTGTTTAACAGTTTGGAATATAAATGATTCTGGTGTGGCAGCTAAGGATATGTGGGAAGAGACTAAACAATAGATAATACAAAAACTGAGAAAATGGAAGCTTTGTTATATGGATATGGATAGTAAAATACAAGCAGTTAGAATCTTTTTAGTCCCATTAGTCTTATACACAGGCCAGTCATATTTTTATCAACCAGTGGAGAAGTTGTGGATAGCAATTAAAGAGCTGAAGGACTTTATCTGGGAGGGGGGGGGGGCAGCAACAGTCAAGTGGGATAAGCGGATTCTTCCTGTAGAACAGGGCAGATTGAGATTACCTGATTTGAAAGGGCATTTCAGAGCTAATGCTCCTACATATAGCACAAGCAGAAAACTATAATAATGGAAAGGGATTATGATGATGATGAAACTGGGGTGTAAGCTCAAGAAGCAAGGAGAGACTGGAATTTTGGATGCTGACCTTTAAGGAGAATAGCAGTAAACATACATAATATATCTGTAAAGTAGCAGAAAGTATCCTAAGAATTAAGCCAACATGGGAAGGAGAAAGGATATTTTTCCAATACGGATGACTGCAATTAGGAATATAGACAGGCAGGAGGGGTCTGGAGTTTATTGGAGAAAACAGGCAAACAAACCAAGGGATTAGGAGCAAATAACTAGAGCGGAAAAAGTACAGTTTTGTACCTACCATAAATGTACATGTTCGAAGATCCACATTGCTGCAGTCCTTACACTTGGGTAGTCCACTGTCCTCGGTCGGCCCGAATATCAAAGTATAAGGCTGACGTCGGTCAAGGCGCATTTGACTGACATCAGGACGTCAGGGTACAAATGCGCATGACCAACGTCATATCCTCAGTCTTTTCTTGCCCCAGATGTCAGAAGACCCTAAAAATAAAGGTCAAAACCAAAAGACAGCAAACAAAACCAACCATCCTAGCACTAAAAATATGTACAATATATACAATATATACAATATACCTCATACTGACAACCCAACCCACACAACCGCCTCTAACTACAGAGGGGAAGGAGGGAGGGTAAATTGGACTGCAGCAATGTGGATCTTCGAACATCTACATTTATGGTAGGTACAAAACTGTACTATGTTCTTCATCTCACATTGCTGCAGTCCTTACACTTGGGTAGAATCCCAAAGCAGAGGTAAGGGAGGATGGCCAAACTATAAGGAAGCAGGAGCTGCCAAAATGCCCTGCAAAACAGCAGTGGCAAAACCAGCCCTGGATTTAGAGTAAAGTGGTAGGTGATAATGCCTAGAGAAAGTATGCACTGAACTCCAAGTAGCTGCCTCCAAAATATCCTTAGTTGCCACCCCTCAAAAAGTTGTCAAGTGGCAGTAGCCCTAGTGGAATGAGGCCTAATCCCAGCTGGAATCTCCTTGCCATGATGGGAATAACAGAAAGCAATGCAAAACCCAATCCACTTAGAAATAGTTTGTTTTGACACAGGCTTGCCCTGAGAACTCAAAGCAAAAGAAACAAATAACTGCTGAGACTGCCTGAACCCTTTAGTTCTGTCCAAATAATATCGCAACTGCCTGTGTACATCTAAAGTGTGCAAAATCTTTTCCCTTTATTTTGGGGATTTGCATAAAAAGTAGGCAAATGAATAGTTTGGTTTAAAGCCACACTAGAAACCACTTTAGGCATAAAGGAAGGATTAGTACGCAAAGATACCCTATCCTTATGGAAAATTAAGAAAGGCTCAACCGCCATAAGGGCCTGCAACTCAGAAACCCTTCTTGCAGAGGTAATAGCCAACAAAAAAGCAGTCTTCCATGATAAAAACTTTAATTCAGTAGTAGCTGCAGGCTCAAAAGGTTGTAGAGTGAGTTTCTCCAACACAAAATTGAGATCCCAAGCAGGTGTAGGAGCTCTTCGTGGGGGTCTTATATTCTTTGCCCCTCTAAGAAATTGCTTGAACAAAGGATGAGAAAACAATGGTGGGTCACAATCATAGTGAGCGAAATTGCTGCAGCATGAACCTTAATAGAAGAGAAGGACAAACCTTTGTCCAGTAACTCAGTAAGATATTGAAGAGCCACACTTAAATTAGGCTCAGAAACATCAAAATCCTTTGCTGTACTCCAAAATAAAAATCTCTTCCATTTATCTGCGTACACTTTCCTTGTACTAGGCCTTCTAGCTTCCAAAATAACATTCAAAACTTGCTGTGGAAGTGGAGGCCCACTATGGTTCAAAACAGAATATGCCAGGCTGTTAGGTGCAGAGAGTGAAGCTTGACATTGAGCAAATGACTGTCCGCCTGAGACAACAGGTGTGGAATCGAAGGCAAAGGCCATGGAGGCTTCCGTATCAGGCTTCTCAGTAATGGGTACCAATGCTGTTGAGGCCAATCTGGAGCTATCAAAATCATCCTTGGCTTGTCTTGTCTGGCCTTTAGTAGTACCTTTGGGAGGAGAGGCAGAGGCGGAAAGGCATACACATGAAGATTGCTCCAATTGAAGGAAAGAGCATCCACTTTCCAAGCTGTGGGATGAAACCTTTTTGTGCAAAACTTTGGCAGCTGGTGGTTTAGTGGAGAAGCGAACAGATCTATGTCTGGAGTTCCCCATGACACTGTCAATTTCTGAAATACATGAGGATCCAATTTCCACTCGTGGGGATCCATAATTTGTCTGCTCAACACATCTGCTAAGGAGTTCTGTGCTCCCGGCAGAAACCTTGCCTGAAGATTTAGCTGTAAACGGAGAGCAGTCTCCCACAAAATCATTGCTTGCCTGCATAGAGGATAAGAATGCGTCCCGCCTTGCTTGTTGATGTACCACATGACAGTTGTGTTGTCTGTTACCTGCCCTGGAAGAAGGAAATCTTTGAAAGCTATTAATGCAAACTGGACTGCTAACATCTCTTTCAAGTTGATATGTAGATGTTGTAGTCTGGCAGGCCACTTGTCTTGCATCCACTTTCCATTCAGATGAGCTCCCCAAGCTTTGTCTGAGGCATCTGTCATTAGAATCTGACTCGCCTCTGGCCGGGTCACAGAGAGTCCCTTGTTTAGGTGACATTCCTGAGCCCACCACAACAATTCCTTTTGAATGCAAGGTATTATTTGAATGACAGTGTCCAAATCCTGGCAGTGCTGTGTCCATACATTTTTGAGATACCATTGTAGCTTCCTCATATGCAGTTTGGCATTGGGAAGCACCAGAATACAAGATGCCATGAACCCCATGGCTTGAAGGACTGTCCTTGCAGTCAGCCTGGACTGATGAGACAACTGATGAAAGTAAAGGGAAAGATTCTTTTGTTTGTCCGGGGTCAAAAAGGCCATCTGGGATGCTGTATTCAGTCTCACACCCAGAAAGCACATGTCCTGAGAGGGTACTAGACTGGACTTTATTTCGTTCACAGAATACCCCAGGCATCTTAGCACTGCTATCACATAATCCAAATGATGAAGAAGCTCGTCCCTTCCTTGAGCCAGAATCAGGCAATCGTCCAAATAAGGATAGATCTGTATTCCTTTTAACCTGAGGAAAGGAATCACTGGAGCCAGAACCTTCGTGAACACTCTGGGCGCAGTAGATAAGCCAAAGGGCAATGCAGAGAACTGATAATGAGAAGTCCCAGCTCGAAAACGCAGATACTTCCTGCAACTCAGTCTGATAGGAACATGAAGATAAGCCTCCTTGAGATCCAAAGTTACCATCCAATGATCTTTGCCCAGCAGAGGTAAAAGCTGCTGTAACGTCAACATTTTGAACTTGGGAATGTCCAGATAAGTGTTGAGGATAGATAAGTCCAAAATTGGTCTCCACGTGTTCCCTTTCTTTGGTACTAGGAACAGGCGAGAATAAAATCCTAGGCCCACTTCTGGCATAGGGACCGGCTGTATGGCCCCTATTTGGAGTAACAGAGAAATTTGCTTGTGAGCCTCTATTCTTTGTTGAGGAGGAACGTCTGGCATGCCTTTGAAAGGAGGCAAGGTATGGAAATAAAACCTGTAACCTTGGTAAATGATATCCAATACCCATCTGTCTTGGGTAATTAAACTCCAATTTTCTTTGAAAAGTGCCAACCTTCCTCCCAAAGGTGCTGCCAGACGAGAAGGTTCTGGCAGCTGAAAAGGTAGGTCATTGGGTCTGTTTACGAAAGGACTGACCCCTGCCCTCACCCGAAGACTGTGCAGGAGAACTCCCTGTTCTAGGCCTGAAAGAGCCCTGAGCTCTGCCCCTGCCACGTCTAGATCTACCCCTAGACTGGGAATCATAAGAAGGATACGTCCACCCCTTAGTAGGCCAATTTCTACTAAACTTTGGAGGCTGAACCTGCAAAAAATCTTTAACAGTCTGCATAGACTTAGCCTTGTCTTCCATTTTCTTTAAAACTGCCTCAACAGGAGAACCAAACAACACATCAGATTGTAAAGGAGCATCTAAAATCCTTGTTTTAACATGGTCAGATAAATTCTGATCCCTCAGTCAGGCGTGCCTGCGAAGAACTGACCCAGTGGCAGCCACCCTAGACGAGGCCTGTACAGCATCAAAACCACATTGCAAAGAATGCTTACCCACCTGTTCAAAAACATGTACTAAATCTTGTAACTCTTTACAATCAACACCTTCCGCCAGAGCATCAACCTTAGACTTCAATTGAGAAAGGAGATAATTTTGGTATTTCAACATGTGAAACTGGCAATTCAAAGCCCTCATAGCTAGAGTGGAAGAAGTATAAACTTTCTTTCCCCATCTATCCAAGGCCCTGGCCTCTTTATCTGTAGGAACCGGATTCTTGACAACAGAAGCCTTAACACCTTTAGGCCCCTGACTAACAGTTTCTGGGTCTGCCCTAGGACTCTTAAAAAGATACTTATGAGCTTCAGGCACCCTGTAATACCTATCCGGTTTAACAGGAGCAGGAGGCAAAGAATCAGGATTAAGAGAAGCCTCTGTAAAAACATCTTCCACCACATCCAAAACAGGAGGTATAGCCAAAGGCCTATGCTGGGGTAAAACAAAATTCCCTAAGCCTTTTGCTGGTATCAGAGGAGTCCTGACCTTCCCACTTAAAATGCCCCCTCATGGAATGAAGAGTTCCTGAACAGGAAAAAGCCTCGGGAGGAGGAGCAGAAGGAGTAGAATCATCCACATCAGAATCAGAATAAGGGAATACTCCTGCAAGTCTTCAGCCGAAGACTCTGAAACATCCAAGCCTGCTCAAAACTCCCTAGCTCAGGCTCCACCCTAGGTCTCTTATCAGGAGGGGCAAAGAACCCCTAATCAAAGAAATCAAATCTTCTGCCATTTTAAGCATATGCTTCTTGGGCACAGTTCCTGAAGAACTAGGGGTGACACCAACTGAAGCTAAACCTGGCCTGCCTCTGGGAGAAGCCTTGGAAACAGAAGGAGAGGGCCTAACCACCCTAGGAAGGGAGGGGAGTACAGTAACCTGAGAAGCCCCATCAGCCTGACCTGCCTCCTGAGAGGCCACATCCTGCAATAACAAAGTCTCTCCCTGGGATCCCAAAGAAACCTCCGGTGGAACCACCGGCTCCACCGACACCTCTAAATAACCGGCGACCGGTACAGACGGTTCTTCTAGCCTAGGCTTAACTGCTTTGTCCTTGCGCTTCTTCGAAGAAGCGGGCGTCGGAGCATCCAACGGCATTTTATAATTGCACCGCTTCCCGAAGACTAACCTGGCACAATCTAACCTTCTCTTTATAGTGCGCTTATTGAATCTAGCACAAGAGCGACACCCAACAACGTCGTGCTCAGGCCCTAAACAAGGAATACACAAAGTATGATAGTCTCTATGCGGTATCGGTTTCCCACAAGAAATACAATTATTCACTTTTTCTGACATCCGGTAACCCACTGAGGCAAGAAAAAACTAAAATATTCCCCAACGGGGTACTTAGCCAACTTTGACTCGGTCTGAAACTCCGAAATCGAACAATTTCAGAACGCCAACCGGCACTTGCAACGCTGCTTCTGCATCGGACCATGCGGCAAAAAAGACTGAGGATATGACGTCGGTCATGCGCATTTGTACCCTGACGTCCTGATGTCAGTCAAATGCGCCTTGACCGACGTCAGCCTTATACTTTGATATTCGGGCCGACCGAGGACAGCGGACTACCCAAGTGTAAGGACTGCAGCAATGTGAGATGAAGAACATCATGATTGAATGGGAAGACACTATATATAGACAAGATATTTTTAACCCCCTAGTAAACTCCAGAGAATTATTCCTCAGGTAGACAGCAAATGTTGGAGGTGTGACTGGGAAGAAAGAGGTACTTTGGAACATATTTTTCTTGTAGTGTGGTGAACTGACAAACTAAGCATTCCCTGTGGGATGTACTGTCGGAGATGCTGGGTGGGTAGATTGGTGTGATGCAGGAGATGATTTTTCTGAGCTATTATACAGAATCAGAACTGCCTAGACATGGTAAGGCTTTGCTCTGTCTAATTATGGTGGCTGCCAAAAAAGTAGTTACTAGAAATGGAAGTCAAAATCTAAACCAACTATACTAGAAGAAGTGAATATAGAAACAGATAAAACAACATGAATGGAGATCTTTAGAAAAGGAAGGGGAAAGTACATAGAAAAAATGGGAATTGTGGGAACAATACATACAGAGGAGGAATAAGGTTTAAAAGAAGGCAAGACTTAAATGAGCTATGTAATGTTTGACTGAAAATTACTGGGTAGATTATAAATTATGTATAAAGTATGTAAGTGGGAGTGTGTCAGTATGGTTTGTGATGTAAAATGCTTGCAACTAGGATTGTCGGTGTGGATTGTTTACATTTACAATAATGTTATGATTATTAAGCCGATTATTAAGCCATCACTTACGATACAGACAAAGATGTCTCTTGGTTGAAAAAAAAAAAGGGTATGAAATGAATAATCCATGTAATGTAGCTCAGGTTCTATAATATATAGCAATATATATGAAGTATAATGTTTGTAAACATGAACTTGTTAATACAGTTTGATTCCTTTTATATAAATGTAAACTTGCCTAAAGTCATAATTCTATAAAGGTGTTAAAAAAAAAAAAAGGGGGGGGGGACTGCAAGGGTGACGCAACTTGAACGAAGGGCATGAGGGATTGCACCCTCATGGGAAAAATACACTAAAGCAGTGTCAATCAACTCTGTCACAAAATGAAAATTAGTGTTGATCACAAATACTTAGTTTTCTCAAACATGAATCTCCATAATCCATGCCAACTTCGAGATAAGGCAGATTTGCTCCTGTATTTCGGTATATACTGTTTTGTATACAATGCTTGGAATGAAACTGTTCCAATGAGATGTTAAAATGAACATTGTTTATGATTAAATGTTGCTGCATTGATTCTATTCAGAACAGCAGCTCATTCTAACAAAGAAGTTATCCATTTTCTAACAACTTGCACTGTACATATTTGGGTTGCTACTGAATACATCAGCTCTACAAACTCACAACAGGTATTACAAGGAAACCTTACAATGAGTAAGACAAATAATCAAAAGCAGATTTGCTGTTAATCTTAAAAAATGTAATCACATCATTCGAAAATCTGTGAAAATATACATGTGGCAGATGTACAGTCATTGAGGAAATAAAAAGATTCAGAGAAGGCCACGCAGTACAAACTTCTGCAAAATTCAGATACATAAGCAGCTAAAATCATGCAGCCATTTAAGGTATGCATGGGATGAATACAAAATGCACTTGGGAAGGGTTCAAAACTGGAACTTTCTATAGCTGGAAATAATGCAATGATCACAGACATCCTGCTGCAACATACTGTCTGAGGCATACAAAGCAATTTCCTCAATCATGTAACTGAAACTTTTAAATTTACTAGTAAAATGCTTTTTTAATATTAAGTTTAACACGGTCTCAGAATCTTAACCAATGATACTATTGATTTTTGAATCACAAAGAGCAGCATAAAGCTTGAAGTTTTTTTAAATTATTAAATATGTAATACATTTACTTGTTCTCTGGTCAGCTTATTAAATTTTACCTTCCACATTATACAAGTTTTGCAATAGCTTACAGGTTTTATGATTAACTATGCATGTAAATAAATCAATAAATAGTCAATCAGTGCTGTTCTGCTTGAATTAATCTGCTTTTCTTGCTGTTCTACTCAACTACAATTACTCTCTGTACAGCTCTGTCAGTTATTAACAAACAGTTGCCTATTTGTGTTACACTTTATATTTTAACTTCATTTGCTTATTGCTCAGTTTATGCAAAATGTGTAACCATTGTTTACTTTATGTGGTGGATGTCTTTTTGGCCACTAATAGGCATCCTACAAAAAAACATCCCATAATCAGTTACCTCCATGTCATGGTTATCCAAGAAAAAGTAGCAGCTGAAATTATGTACTACAGAGCTGGAGATAAATGTAATTTATTACATACTTACCTGTTTTAAGTTTTTGCATAGTTGCCAACTATGAAGAATTTGTGGGAAACAGGAAAGGAGAGATGACTCTGTCGTATGAGCTCATACACAACCATACCTTTCAAATTGTCTAGACTTTTGTCTCATACTTTTGGTCTGTTCCTCAAACAAACCATAGTAAGATAGCAAACTTTCTAAATTTACAGGAGCGATACTTAAAATCTGTCTCTGTGGTTGGGCCTTTGCTCACCCCTCCCCAACCCATTATTTTAAGCTCTAAGCTCTGTCCAGATTCCTTGTGGTAACACAGTGACAGGTATGCACACATCCCACTTTACAGTCACTGTACATTTGCGTTCACAGCATGAAAAGTCAGCACCTACAAATGCATCATAAGCAGTTACAAGAATCAGTCAAATCCCACATTAAAATTTCCAAGCAACATTATTAAGGCATGATCTGCTTGCTAAAGAAGAAAACTGAGCAAAGAAAATCTTACCAAATTTTTCCCAAATGGCTGACCCACACAGAGAAATCTAAAACTCCCAGAACTATATATACAAAGAAAAGGCAATTTTCAGTAATTTAACTGCACCAACTTTTTTAGAACATGTCAGTCCAAATGGAAAAACATATGTATTCAATTCTGAAATGCACAGTCTTATCTCTTAATATGTGTTTTCAAAATACACAATCACAGATTGCACTTGAAGTAATCAGGCAATGGTTAAAGCAGTGACAATTCCCATACATGGATTTTCTTTGCTGCCTAATCGGTGGATTTCTTAGATTAGCAGATATTGCTTGGATTTACTACTGTAAGACGAGCTGGGATACAAAATTTAGATGAGTAGCTACTTGCAGCGATGTCCTCACCTTAAAATCCTACTGCATTGATTGAATACAAACAAATGTTGTTGCGTTAAGCATTTTTATGTTAAAAATATAATGCTTTTATTATAACAAAAGTAGAAGACCAAGCTACATTACCAAGGTTATGAATCTAAATGACTGTAGCCTCAGTCTACTGATTAAGCAGAACATGTCACACAGCAACAATAAAACAGTTTGCAATGATCATTAAATAACACAGCAACTCACACATTACCCAACAACCACCTCTGTAATCAAGGACTACAATTATACCAACATATACCACTGTCATTTAACAATATGGGCTGAAACACTCAAGACTAGGTAGAACAAATATTCTGCTTTCTACACTTTACAGAGAGTTGCTAATATTGCCTCTCAGCGTCACAGAAGCATAAAGAGAATAGGCACACCTTTCCAGTTTGGCAAACCATCTCTAGGTCAGCTAGGTGTTGATGGGTCATTTATAAAATGGACATAACTAACACTGCTATCTAGTCAGTCTGATTTTCATTTGTTCATGAAGAGCTTGGTTGAGACTACATACAGTAAAGTAGTCTATCACATTTGTCTGACATCTGCCAGTTCATCCCTCGAATATGCAAAATCTGCTGGGAAAAGGTGTGGCCAACTGGAGTTAACTTTATAACATTTATTCTAAACAAAAGCTGACTATAGACATAACTTGAGGAGCTAACTAGAGGCTACAAGTTTTTTTTTTTTTCATGACACAATCATCATTATAAAGGATACTAGCAGACGAAACAGGAAACCAACAGTGTACTTTCAGTTTTGCTCATGGCAGCACTGTTGCTTTGTTACAACCATTCAAAATACTTTTAACTCATTCACGTCAACGAAGCTCAGGAAGTTTGCACTGTAACTTTCAATGGGTGGAGCCTAAGCCTTTTGACATATCAAATTTTGTCTTCACATTTTAAATAAATGTTCATATCTATGGAACCATAGGGATTATGACAGAAGTAGAAATGGAAAACTCTTAAACACAAACTATTTTTATAGTGGTAGCATTCTTTAGGTTCTATGTCGTATACCGAATTTTATAAGTCACAGTAAACAAAGTAACTACTGCATTTGTAATAGTTTGTAAATAACTTGCAAATAACCAAAACAAAATAGTAATGTCCACAACTGAAACACCAAATTCCCTTGACTGCAAATCCACAAATCACGGAACACAGATTAAAGATGAGCGCTTTCGTTCTTTTATTTTATAACCGGAACTTCATCAGATAAAAACACTGTTAAACTTGTTTCCCTTATATACAGTTTAAAATTAGAACCATCCAGTAACATGACCTCATCAATTACTCAATTGTTTGTTTGTGTCTTTCGGCTTTTCCCGGTTAGGGGTCGCCACAGCGGAACTCCGGTCCGCTAATGATTGGCAGTAGATTTTCACGTGCTGGCTTGCCGGGCCTAATGCACAACCTTCAATGAAAGAACGCCCATTCACGCATGTCGATACACAGAAGACGCTCTAACTGAGAATCGAACGGGCAACGTCTAACTGAGGCGACAACGCTACTGCAGCACCACCACCGCGGTTCATCAATTACTCAATAAAAAAATAAAATTCCAATACAGATATGACTGGTTTTGTACTTATTTCCATATTCATTCATATACATTTATAAATATTTTTATTATTTTTTGCATTGGAACTAATTTTTATTGGGTAATTGATGAGGTCATGCTACTGGATGGTTTTAATTTGGTGTTTCAGTTGTAAATAACTTACAATATCTCAATCACTTAAGTTACACATATACTGTCAGCAACATTTTATTCATGTAGCTGAAAGCTTTCGTATGAGGTTAAGGAGTTCTGTCTGTGTTGCTTGGTTGCTGAGAAATTTAGAAAATGTGAAAATTATATCTACATAAATTAATATCATAAAAACATTTAATATCTATTTACCTGCACTAGACAAAGGTCAAATATTAATGCAGCTGAGATTAACACTGTATAAGTGTCAAAGGAAAAAACTTCAAAGACCAATTCACGTTAGGTTCAAGCAAGGCACCCTTTATTACTTGCAGCAAGGAGACAAAGCATGTATGCACAGGGTTTGTCTAAATGATTAATGACTAGTACGTTATACTTATACAGTTCTCTTCCTGTCACATAGAAAATGTTACATTCTATTGCTGACGTAGTTAGACACAGCTTTCTGTATGTTCTACAGAAAATATTGTTAGACTTCTTGCTGACCAAGTTAAAATATCTGTCATTCTGCAAAAACATTTTGAGAAAAACAACCTGGCCTTGGGTTTATGTCAGTCCATTTCAGCATTTCAATTCTTCTGTTGTACTGTTCTAATACATGTGTTACATTTTACCTAGATTCAAGGTACATTTCTAGCTTCAGTACAAGTAATGCTGACTACGGTTTAAACTTTCAAGCATCTATTGTTTTCTTTATCAATGGCTTCTAGCAGCTGCATGTTTTCTCATGGCATAAGCAGAAATCAATATCCCTTTGTTAATTTTCATGACATTAGCAGAAATGAATTACTTCTTGTTATTTGCTGACATTAGCCTTGACTGCATGTCAGATGACCTGGGACTAAATAACCACAGTGTAGATAGAGTCAGCTGGTTGGGGTGAGAGTTTACTCAACAATCTTGGGAAAGGAGACAGCCTGACCTACTGCATGAATGGGACCTAGCAATAGCAGGTTATCTCATACAGCTGATCAAGCTTTCCATCAGCACTGTAGCCAGAAATAGACTAATAAATGGAAGCGTGTGTGCATTACCATGACAACATTACAACGAGTTCTCTGCTGATCTGGACAGAGAACCATATAACTCTTGTTGGCTTCCTGAAAAACGGACTCCTGTGACTGGGCCTCAACTAAAGCTGAGGGAGGGTAAGCAGTTGGGAGGCAAAAGGGAGGAAAAAGGTCTACAAAAACTAATACAAATTATGGTACATTTATCACTAATCAGTAACTCTCTGATTATACTACACTACTACAGTAGCAGGTTTCACTCATTTTCTTAAAAAGTGACACAGAAAATTATAACTGAGGAATTTAGCAACGGAAGCCACTGAAAATGCCAGGCCTTCCATTTATTATCCTCATGTTACTGGAATGTCAAATAGAAAGAAACCAAATAGTAATGAATCCAAAAGAACCTAGATGCGTCTTTACTAAAACTGAAATCAGCCTCCCGATTTTAAATTCAGGTTTTCTTAAGGTATTGCCAACTAGAAAGCAAAAGACTAAGGATTAGAAAGAAGAATTTCTACGTTGGAAGTTAGTAATCTACAGAACATTTGTTTTTTGTACAGTTGTTCCTATTTCTGTTCAGAAAAGGGAATGCAACATCATTTCCTGAGATGGCATTACATCAAAAGTAGTATCAATGTTTCTCCATTAAACTGATCTTGTGTATCAATGTGAAAATGCCACCAGCAAAGTCATTGCACTGATCAGTTCAAAACTGCAAGAGAAAACTTCAACGATCAGCTACATTCAAGTTCTCATATGTGGAATACAGTCTCAGGTGCTGTAAAGCATCTACCAGAGAGTACGACTATAATTTGTTACATTTGAACAAAGACGAAGATGACTATTGGCTCCTATACATAGCAGTAAAATGCAACTTTCCTAAAGGTATTTCACAGTGACTCTTTGTCAAGATGCATTTCATTTGGTTTCCATTAAGAATGGGACTCTTTAGGTTAGGGAAAGTAATACACATCCAGAATACATAAATAATGACTAGTGGCTTTAATGCAGGACAGTGCAGGTAGGGATAATGAAAGAGCCCATCCTGGAGAGAGACTGCACATTTGGTCACAACTCCATGGCCGATCCCTGGTGGAGGCTGGGGGACATGGCTTTGGAGGAGTATCAGGTGAAGGTGTGAATGATATGCCACAAAGCCCGAAGCAAGCTAATCCTTTGGATGCTATGCCACGTCTTAGGCACAAAGAAAAATATTCCTTGTCAGCTGTGTGATGCTACCCCAAGTGCTTCAATCCCTTCACCATCCCAAAACATGGGGCAGAATCAATCTGGGGGTCTGGACTTTAGGGTAAAACTAGTGGATGAGGAGAGATCCTCGGAGCAGCTGATGGTCAACTGTAAGAAGTCTAAAACAAAAATCAATTTGTAGGCAAGGATATACAAAACAAAACAAATCACATTATTTCCAAAACAAATCAGTTGTAAAGAAAAGTACAGCTTACAACTTTACAGCTTGTGTTCAAGGTAAACACAAAAAATATCAAGACAAATATAAAAACTTTAGTTTAGTATCAGTATATGATTGTAGATCAAAATCAGAACTTGAAATGCTATGTACATCTGTATAAAAGGGAGATTTCAGTCTTTTTAAATGCAGTGGCATAAAAAACATTAAGCATTTATTTTCTCAGTATAGTTCAAGATGTAGATGTTCCATTGCTTATAAGACTAAGAAAACCATATAAGCATATTTTATATGCAAGCAAACCAGTGAAATTCTGTAAGAATTTGATGGGAACAACTCAAATCATTTTGTAGATATAACCCTTGTAAGCAAACAGCAGAAAAACAGACCAAAACAGTCAGAGTACAAAGTTCTGTAAAATGATCATAACCAAAGGGGTTCAAGGAACAGATACTGTCGTGCATTTCAAAATGGTGCTCTTCCTGTTAAAGGCATAAAAATTACTTCATCATCATACACAGGATTGTTTAAAGTCATAGGAACAAACTTCACTCTGGGCTCTAAGCAAATGGTCTCATGTGGACAGCACAAAGGAATCTAATGGCAGATGGACAGACTGAAAAGTCACTGCCTTCACCAAGCATGAAGAAGGTTTACAGTAGTACTGTAACTGATGCATACTAAAACACATGCAAATGAGATTTGCCCTCTTCAATACCTTATACAAGAAGCAGTCTGGTACTTAAACTGGTTTTCACTTCCTCATGTCCCATACAGTGTGACTGCTAATAATGCACTGCAGTCTGAGTGCAAAATCCTAAGTCTCATCCTCTACATCACTGATGTTTCACTTTTTGCATTCTGCAGTCTGTGCTTAAATAAAAGTCCAGCTACTGGCATAACTCCCAAATGGCAGCTTTCCAAACTTCTTTTTTTTTTTTTATTTAAAGGGAAACCGGTTTGAAATCCATTGGTTTAAACCAGGATTCAAATCAAAAAGAAGGGTGCTTCTGAACTCAAGTCATCTATGCAAGTACATGCTTACTTACGTCCATCACAGCTGCCAAACCAGGACGGGAAAAAAGTAAAGAATGCAGGATGAAATTATACTAATTTAATACAAGGTAAGTAGGAAAAAATACAAGTTGCACTTCACATTAAGCAAAAGATTCCACATATGACATGCAAATTAAAGCTAGCTACAAAAATCTACCTTCCTGACTGATGTCTGTTGCTTGCCCTCGTCAATCACTTTTTCTCCCTACATACTTCACTACTTTGTTACAGTGAGTATTTATTTGTTTGATACATCTCTGCATCGCGCCTGGAGATTAAGTCTGAAACACCTAACACTGGTTTCTTGATGAAGTTTACTAAGCAACACTAAACAAATGGCTAGCTAAACAAATGAGATATGAAAAACTATCAAGACTGTAAACAAATTAGATTTCTGTGAAGATGCTTTGAGACAAAACATGCATGTCAAGTCTCAATTTTGGCAAGAGTGTAAGGCTTAGTAAGGGGACAGCTATGTTTGCTTCTGTGGTGTGCGCTCATGAAAAACAGAGTATTGCACCAGTAATCTGTTACAAAAACTGCTAAGAAAGTCATTGTGGTTATGCACAGAATTAAGAGTGTCCGTGTGGATGGGAAAGTCGGAAGGGTAGGAAGAAGCACATAAAGTTAACACACAATATCAGTGGCCTTAGATACTAGAAGTCCCATTTTCTATGCGCCACCTTTGATCCAGCAGCTACTTATTTTTGAGACCTGACCCTCTACAACTCCTGATTCTAAATCATACCACACTCCTTTAAATAACATTTCTCATACGGATAACAGAGCCTAAATAAAGTTGCCCAAATGACAACACATATGCCTTAACATTTTTCTTTTCCAGTACAGCATTTCATAGGGAATTGCTCAAACTGTTAACCATAACATGCATTTAACTACTGTACGTACACATGTATTTATATATGTGTATGTATATATACGTACACACACACCATATATATATATATATATATATATATATATATATATATATATATATACACATGGACACACACACACACACACACACACACACACACACACACACACACACACACACAAATATTTATACATATATATGTGTGTATCTATATCTAGTCTGCACATCCTCCATTTGGTCGTGTGGGTTTCCTCTGGGTGCTCCAGTTTCTTCCCACATTCCAAAGGCATGCAGTAGGTGTACTGGACACTCTAAACTGGCAGTAGGTGCAAGTGAGTGGTAAGGATGAACTACTGTGGCAGGGCTAGCCACCCGATGGAATAAACTTTGGCTTGAGTTGATTGTCAGTGTTGAAGTGACACCTCAACCCCATATGCAAATATGGGAAAAAGGGGTTGAGGATGGATATATATATATATTTTTTATATATACACACGTATTTATACATAGATAGATATATACACACACACACACACACACACACACACACACACACACACACACACACACACACACACACACACACACGTATTCATATATGTATTTTTATAAACTAACTGAACCGTGTTGAAGAGTAAAACAAACAAACTACAGAAAAAGACTAGGACTTCAAAGGACCTAGACAAACGAGACTGAACAGATGTAAGTTTTAGCACTTACAATCTTATTTTATTAGAATTTCATCAGAATAAAGGTGCATACTTGAGTCAAAGGCAAGAAGTAATAAGGTTTGACCAATCAGGTTAATTCGTAAAAAAGGCGCCACTTTTATTTCAACCACTTGACATTTTATATTCAAGTTGTCTTTTAGCCCAGGGGTGATGTCAGCAATCAGTATGAGTTGCCATTTCAACTTGAGCACCTCAAGGAGGGTGTTGTGTTCCCTAAGAAGCAGTCTTTTCTCTTCAGGATTAGGAATTTGAAGTCTTGGAAACCGGAACATGTACAGTCTTTGACCAGTGCATTTTGGAAGTCCTGGTTTCTGATAGCTGCATTTTGCTCCTTAATTCTGTCTAAGAGTTTCCTGGTTGCCTGGCCTATACAACACTGGTTGCATTGGTTGCAAATGCCTGTACAAACTACACAGGCAGAACTGCAGTCATAGTACTCTAATGGACAAGCCATAAACTTATGTGTAGAGGTGTAATTAGAACAAGTACAAATGTATTTACATGCTACGCATTTACTACATTGATACATGCCCTTAGGGCTGAGGTGAGAGTCTTGGTGATGCTTGAAGGTATATTTGATGGTTATAGTCTTTTTGAAGCAGAATAGGAGACTGTCCCCTAGTATTTGGCTAAGCTCCCTATTCCTTTGTATGATGTACCAGTTTCTAGGAAGGATGTTCCTTATATGGAACATGTCTAGGCTAACTGGGAGAGGGAAGCAGTATGTGGGGTCTTCAGGTAGCCATGTCCTTGAGTTGCGATTCAAACCTGAATTTGATCAGTTTGAATTTGGCATCTCTGGACTGGCTGACTTCTAGTAGTATTCAGTCAGTCAATCAGGAGTTTGAGGTATTTTCTTTCAGGAAATAGTCTTCCTCCAAGAATGCAAAGTGCTACATAACCTCACTGGTAACGCAGAAAAGAACTATGAACTATCCTTTCACTACATTACTTTTCATGAAGTGGGGTGCTGGCTGGTGAACTCAAAGAGGCTATTCCTGTAAGTTTTTTTGCAGTGATGGTTGTACAGGAAGGATAGGATTTCTTTGTTCAGGGAGATCTTCACATCTACAAACTGTGCGAATACATACCTATGGTGGATCCTGCAAAGTCTAAAAAAGTTATGCTGGAAGCCAGTCCTTCTATGAAACTGTTTAGTTCTTTGTTGGTTCCCTACAAGATCCCTACAAGATAAAAAGTCGTAAATATAGCAATGGTATAGGCTGGTTTTCTCAAATCCTGGTACCTTGACTAAGACTTCCAATTCCCAGGCACTTCAAACAATGTTGGTGTAGGCCGGGGCCACTTTGGACGCCATGGCTATGCCTCTTTCTTGTTAGTATACTTTTTTATAGTTAAAGTGAAACAAAGTTGTTGGTCAGTACCATGGATATAAGCTTGCAGATGGTGTCAATCTGGGTGTTATCTACAGAGGAGTACTTGGTAAGAAAAAGACAGGTGAGAGCTAGACCCTCCGTGTGGGGTATATGGTACAAAAGCATTCTGTCTAGCATGATTAAGAGGTTGTCTGCTGGAGTGACATCATGTTTATAAAGCTGGTCCAGAAAAATCCACGAGTCCCTGAGGTAGATGGAGGTGGACTGAACCATAGGGTTCAGGATGCTATCAATATACTGAGAGATGTTCTTAGTTTTGGTGTTTTTGTTAGAAATTATGAGCTTAAAGGGAGGGATCACTTGTGTGTTTGTGTATTTTGGGGATACCGAAAAACTTCCTTAGGCTGGGTTTATCTATTGACAAAAATTGGAAATTCATCATCTGTAATTCTGTTAGTTAACAGACAGTTAAGTACGATTTCATCAATAAAACCAAACTTTTTGCAGATTTCTTGCACAGAGATATTACTGCAAAACACATTACTCAAAACAGATTTTCAATTTTATCAATGCACACACTTTGCTGCATTACCACTCCCATCTCTTTATACACTTATTATGCAAATCACTTTGTTCTTACAGTAAACTCTCAGTTAACTGAAACTCATGCAACTGGCAAAAAAATACCGAAGAAATACAGTACAATTTTCATGTGCTGCACTTTGTTTTCCCCCAGCAGAAACATACCTTACATTTTTAGAGTTTTAAAAAGGAAGATGGGAATAAATTCCATTTCTCTCCAACTTGAGAACAAGTCAAACCAAACAAATAGTATAGGGTACAGTATTAGTCAGGCCTATTTTTAATAATAACTCTCAGGCAACCAGAAAGTACAGTTATACAGCATTTACCAATCCCAAGGGTGCCGGCTAACTGCCAGTTTACTGTATTTAAGTCCTTAAGAGCCATTTCTTGATTATTTAGGTTGAACCAATTACCACTGCTTTTATTTGTTAGTAAGCACATTAAATCCCGATCATATACAAACATACACACACAAACACACGTGTGTGTGTATATATATATATATATATATATATATATATCTATATCTATATATACACACACACAAAATTATTTTATACACATATATATATATATATACATACTTACACACACATACATATACACACACATATATATATATATACATACATACACACACGTGTGTGTGTGTGTGTGTGTGTGTGTGTGTGTGCGCGCGTGTATTTACAAAGAGTTATCTACTCATCATAAATTTGGCATCTGTGTTATCCTATGTCACTATTCATCACTCTCGGGTTGTAGGATCTGACACCGGATCCGAGCCAGCAACTTTATAGACAGCATCCAGGCTCAAGCTCCTCCCACTCTCATGATCCCTAGCTGCGCTCTAACCCTCAGATTGAGTTTGCCCTAGAGCTAGAAAACAGCTAAGCTCTAGGTCCCACAGGATGGGGGAAGGAGGGAGGGATAGTGATGAATTGTGACACAGGATAACACAGATGCCAAGTTATGGTAAATATGTAACTCTATCTAATGTTACCCATGTCACTATTCCTCACTCTTGGGTCAGAGTCCCCAGCTATCCTAAATCCTGGGTGGACTCATGAAAGGACATGCCGAAGAACTGTGGAGCCAAAGGAAGCTCTGTTCCTGGAGACAATGTCAAGCTTATAATGAGTAACAGAGGTGTTAGAAGTAGACCAGGTGGCGGCCGCACAAATCTTATCTACTGAATGATGGGCCAGATAGGCAGTTGATGCAGCTATAGCTAGTGGAATGAGCTCTGAGTGGTCCTGGTAAAGGTAAACCTTTAGACGAATAGACCAAAGAAATACACCTCGAAATCCAATGAGAAACAGGAACCTTAGAAACCGCCAGACCCTTTCTGTTAAGGGAAAATGCCACAAACGGCCAGATTTGCAGAAACTCTTGGTTCTATCCAAGCAGAATCTTAACTGTCTATGAACATCAAGAGTATATAATAGATATTCCCCTTTAATGGGAAAGTTAGGGAAGAAAACTGGCAGTTGAACTGACCACTTCAAATTAACCTCTGGAGCTATCTTAGGCTTGAAAGAAGGATTGGTTCAGAGAGCCACTCTGTCTTTATGAAATACCATGTAAGGTGGTTTGATAGAAAGAGCCTGCAACTCAAACTCTTCTTGCCAAAGTTATGGCCACGAGAAAAGCAGTCTTCCATGATAAAAGTTTCATATTGCAAGTAGCAGCGGCCTCAAAGGGACTCTGTGTAAGAGAATGCTGCACAAATGAAAGGTCCCAAGGGGGAGAAGGATCTCTGACAGGAGGCCAGAGCAGAAAAACACCCTTCAAAAATGCCTTGCAAAGGCGAGAGGAAAAAGTTAGATTCCCCACAAACATGAAAATTAGAAATAGCCAACTGCACTTTGATAGCAGAGAAACTAGCCCCATCTTGAAAAAGTGAAAACAAGAACAATAAGATATCTGGGATAGCAGCTGAGAAGGGATCCATATTCTGCTGCTTGGCCCAAACAGAAAACCTTTTCCACTTACTCGCATATACCTTTTTGGTGGATGTCTTCTGAGAGGACAGAATAATGTTTCTGACACGTGATGCAAGCCTGGACTGATGCAGGATTACAGGAAATGGGCAAACCATGCAGTCAGACGAAGAATCTGAAAGTTGTGGGTCAGATGCTGGGAGGGGTGGGAAATCAGATCCAGAAGGGGATCTAGTACCCAAGGGGGGTACTTCAGATGAGACCATAGGAGGAGAAACCACACCTGACGAGGCCAAAAGGGAGTGATGAGGATCAAGGTGGCCTTGAAGCATTGTGCTTTCTTAAGCACTCTGGGAATGAGAGGTATAGGACAGGTGAAAAGGAAACCTGGAGGCCAACTGTGTACCAGAGCATCCCTGGGGACTCCCCGACAGGGAGATTCAGGGCAAAATAGTGGCTGCTTTTGTGGTTATGAGGGGCAGTGAACAGATCGCAGCTCGGATGACCCCAGTGAAGGAAAATCTCTCTCGACAAAGAAAGATTCAGGGACCATTTGTGAGGACTCAGGATGGCCCTGCTGAGTCTGTCTGCCAATACACTGAACTCACTGGGAATATGTGTTTCAATGAGAAAGCGCCCCGTGGACATCACCCATTCCCTCACCCTCATGGCCTTGCAACAAAGCAGATAAGAGCATATGCCCCCTTGCTTGCTGATGTACTGCACAACTGCCATGTTGTCTGTGTGAACTGCAATGGTACCCAGAGGAAGGCAATCATGAAAAGCTTGCAACGTGAAAAGGACTGCTCTCATCTCCAGTACACTTATGTGCAGTTTGGTCTCTGTGGAGGACGATGTACCTTGGACCGTCTTTCCCTGGTAATGCCCCCCCCCCCCACACACACACACACCAATGGGGAAGCATCCGAGGTCATGGTGGCACTGGGGGGAGAAAGAGAAAATTGTCTGTCTGAAAGGAGGTTGGGGAGACTGAATCCACAAAAGAAGATGATGCCTGCACACTGGAGTGAGACAGACTGAGGCAGTCATCAGATGAGACAACGATGACCACTGGACCACTAGAGTCCACTGCAAAACCCTCATGTAGAATCTGGCTAATGGCACCAGATAGAGCCCCACTGCCATGGACCCTAAAGCCCTGAGAATAAGGTGGTCCTGAAGACGAGTCAGATCTAGAAGGCAGTGAACTTGAGCTCTTAGTAGATGCACATGACAGAGAGGGAGCACTGCAATCTCTGACACAGTGTCCAACTGAAATCTGATAAACTCCAAATTTTTTAAATGAATCAGATTCGATTTGGGCAGCTTTACTTGCGATTCCTAATTGGTCGAACAGGCGAAGTACATACGGAGTGGCTGTGGCTAGTCAATTCTTGGTGGGAGATGTGAGGAGTCCATCGTCGAGGTAAAGAAACATCTGGAATCCCTTGCAGTCTCAGGTGAGTTGCAATCACTGCCATGCACTTGGTGAACACCCAGGGGGCTGTGGTGAGACCAAAGGGCAGGGTCCTGAACTGGTAATGATTGGCCCCTACACAAAAGTAGAGATGTCTCCAAGAGTGCCTGTCTAGTTTTATATGGTAACATGCATTCTGGAGAGGTACTGAGCACATCCAATCATCCTTGTGCAGAAGACGCACAATGGACTGGACATTGACCATCCAGAATTTGGACTTCTTCATAGAGAGTTTCAACACACCAAGGTCCAGAACTGGACGCAGGTCTCCAATCTTCTTTGACACCACAAAGAAGCAGGAGTAAGTCCTGGATTCTCATTGTCCTGGGGGGACCTCTTGGATGGCTCTCTTCTGAAGAAGTCTGAGCACTTCTTGCTTAGCTAACTCCCTCTGATGGGGAGGCACATCAGGGAGGTATTACTGATTGGAGGGCGTGAGTGAGAAAAGGGAATAAAATAGTCCCTGGAAATAATGTTTAGCACCCAGCGATCTCTTGTAATATTTGGCCAGGTTAAAGGGAATAGTGATTAACAACCCCTGACTGCCTCCAGGGCGGGACAGTCAGGCAGCACCTCAGGAGCGCTGGGGGGGCTTCTAAGAAAAAGGTTCCCTGGACCCCTGATTTTGTGGACCTCCTCTGCCCCTGGGGTGGTGTCTGCCACTGAACCCTCTCTCCTGACATCTAGAAGAGGACTCATCCTCAGCATCTTGAAACGAAGACTGTGACTTACAAAACCACATTTTTCTAGTCCTTCATTGCATTTTGGAGAAGGAGGGGTAGAAAACTTGATTCCCACAGCCAGCAAAGTCTTGCCTTCCTGCTCTCTGTAGGCGAGTGTTTCTTTGACTAAAGGACCAAAGAGGGTAGATCCATCAAAGGGGGCACTGCTGAAGGACAGCTTAAAGGACTCCGCAAATTTGCAAAGGTGCAGCCAGGTGTGACGCTGAATAGCGATGCTTGTATGGGCCGGTCAAGAGGGACCTTCTGCAGCATTGGAAATCAGCCTCATTGAGGAATAAGCCAGGGAAGTGAGAGTAGACATCTTGGAGGAGACCTTACTTAGTTCCCTGGCAGGCAGCAATTCAAAAAAGGAAGTAGCAAACTCCTTGACCAAGTCCCTCTAGAGTACAGTGAAATATACCAAGAAATTAAGCACCCGCAGACCAATGGTAGCTGAGGTGAAGACCCGCTTTCCATGTCTGTCGATCATCTAGGACTCTCGGTTAAGGGGATGAACAGACGTACTATGTTCCGCCAATTCTTAGTGGTGGCAGCTACCACAATAGCATCAAATGGCACGCCCTTAGACCAAAACTGTTTGTCGGAAGGGGGGCTCAGGAACTTGTCTGTGCATTCCGGTAGCAGCTCCACACTATCCGGCTCCATCCATGCCCTGATGGCGATAAGGTCTAGGAGTTCATAAGCAGGGGAGAATCCAGGATGTAGATGGTCCCGTCCCGAAAGCCTTCAGGAACACAGACTCCTCAGAGGATGGGGTTAGGGAAGACCATCCACCCTTAAGCTTGAGGATTTCTAAGATATCCCCGAGGGAGACATCCTCTGGCAGAGAGCTGGGGATCCATCCCCTTCATTGAGGTCCGTATTCTCAGTAAGAGACTTTGTAGGGCAGACCAGGTATCTCCCCTTGCATGATTGCGTCCGAGGCACCTCCTCTGGGGGAGGGCTTGGGGGAGGATTCGGAAGAGAGGGGAACCCCGAGGGGGGCGATTCCCGCCTGAAGGCAGGTCCAAGAGGGCTGACCGGAAATAGTATGAGAAGAGTCGGCTATAGGGAGCTGGGATGGACTCTGTAAAGTTGGGGTGGAAATTCTGATGGAGGAGAAAGTCCTCTCTACTACCTGGAAGGCCAAAGGGCTGGACGATGCCCCATCCTAACTCCCAGCAGGAAGGACTGCCTGAAAAGAGGCAACAGAGCAAGCCAGTGCCTCCCAGCCTTCGGAAAGTACTAGCCCCAAACTGTTGAGGGGCAAAGCATCAATGAGAAGGGACTGGTCTGAAAACACAGGTCCAGAGCCCTCACCCATAGACTCTGAGGTGAAAGGTCGGGCAAGCAACTCCATCTGTTCAGGGGGAGGCCGAGCAGAGGTAGTCAGGGACTCAGATTGGGTAGAGACAAGGTGGCCTCTAGGGACCCCATCTCCTCCTTGATGCGGCCCAGGGCCTAGATGTTCAGAACCACCTGGACTGGACAAGAAGAAGACAGCAAAGAGGTAGAAGAACCACTGGCCAGATGGGCAGGGGTCTCAAGGAGCCCCAACTCAATCTGAGCCTTGTGAAAGGACCTCATCATCCTGACCACATTGGAATGGAGCAAGCCCCTAGAGGACCTAAAAGAGGTGGAGGACCGAGCTGGGGGTGGGTGTCTGGACCCCAAGGACCTCCCATGCCTATCTGCTAATTGGCTTCTGAGCCTGGAAAAGCAGAAAGGGACTGCCCCATGCCAGAACCCAAAGAGGAGTCTTCTATAATAATAGTGGGATCCAACACCAACCCCGGACCCATCCACCTTGGATCTAAACACAAATTAGGATCCAAAAATTTGGGTCCCACATGACTCTGATCCAAGGAAGTCAGATCTGTGGCAGGTCCGGATTTGGTCAGATCTGAAGGCCTCGATCTGGAGACCTTGGATCCGGGAGTAGATTCCAGTGAACTTGGATCTGAAGGCCTCTGAGCAGAAGCCTTGGATCCAGAGGGGGAGTCACAGGACCTAGGATCCAAGGAAATCTGATCCAATGGAGCCAAGGGTGAAGATGGATCCTACAACCTGTCCTTTTTTGAGGAAGATGACCTGGGAAGACAGGTGGTCTTCCTCTTGTGGTCAAAGGGTTCCAGCTTGGCTGGGAACTGGACCAATGGACCCTCTTGGACCATACCCTTCAATAACAGTTTATTCTGGCACTCGACCAAGGTCCTGGGGTTGAATGTGGCATAAATGTCACATTCAACCTCCAGCTGGTCATTGCCCAGATAACAGAGGCACTCCTCATGAGAATTAGACATGGGCATCTACCAACCGCACAAAAAGCATGTTTTAAACCCAACCGGTTTGTCAGACAAGAACCAGATAACTATAGCAAACTACTAACAAAAAGGGAGATTTTAAGTCAAAAGAAAGAAAATTTTAAGGTACTTATCCCCACTGCAGACTCGAACCAAAGAATCATGTCTGATGCTGAGTGCGGCAAACGAGATCTTAGGGGTTTAGAGGGCAGCAAGGGATCATGGGAGTGGGAGGAGTTAGAGCCCAAAAGCTGTCTGTAAAGTTGACAGCTCAGATCCGATGCCGGATCCTACGACCCAAGAGTGAGGAATAATGACCTGGATAACATCAGCTATACAAATACAATACAAGCAAAATTAGCTCCAGCAACAACCAAACAACAACCAAAAGGCTGCAAAAATCCCCCAAATGGAATCCTGAAGGAATATAGCATCTGAAAAAGCTGTACTGTAAAATTCACCCACTAGAAGTCCAAGAGACCAATTCCGTAAAATAAAAAATTACTCAATGATAATAAAACCTGACACTAACGGTTGAGCTCTTTCATCAACATTAACTCCCATTTGACTTCATCAGAACCAAAATGTATCCGGTTACAAACCAAAAACACTTTACATACACTTCTTTCAAAACTGATTAAAAAAATCCACCCCCAATTAAACAATTATGTCTGATGTCTGTAATACTGAAAGAAATATTCAACAGGGCTACAATATAATCAAGCCATTATTGCACAAACATTATGTTGTTGTTGTATCTTTAGGCTTTTCACGGTTAGGGGTCGCCACAGCGGAATTCCGGTCCGCTAATGATTGGCAGTTGATTTTTACGTGCTGAGTTGCCGGCCCCAACGCACAACCTTCAACGAAGGTAAGCCCATCCACGCATGTCTCCACAGAAGACACTCTAGCTGAGAATCGAATGGGACAATGTCTTGCTGCGAGGCGACAACGCTACTGCAGCACCACCACCGTGGTTATACAATCCAAATTTATTTCAGCTTTTGATCATCACAAATCTAATAATTCAAGTTTGAGAACACTTACAACTGATGTGTTCTCATTCAAACCAGGGGATCCACAGAATAAAGGCGCAATTGTCAATAAAGTTCCTTCACTTCTAAAACAGTAACAAATGGACCATCCTGGGGACTCAAAAATTCATGTTCCAAAACTGCAAATTTGAACTTTTTAAAAATTACTACAACCTACTGAATGCTTAGCACTACTACCATTCCTATTCTTAATATCGTTAATATGTTCATAGATTCTATATTTCAAAACCCATTCGGTATTCTCGATATAAAACAATCCACAGGAAGAACAATAAGCAATATTCACTACCCTAATAGATTTGCAATTGCAACCACTGGCCAATCTAATAGCTATATTGAATGGACATACAAAAATTTCATTCCTCTCAAATATGTAAGGGCACTGACTGCAACTACTGCACTTCCTCATTCAGCTGCCATGCTTCATGTAAATGACTTTAGGTAGCTCAAAAAAATCTTAAAGGTTCTCCCCTTTCTTAAACATCACCATAGGTCCCCCCAAATAAAGCTATTAAACTTCAGTCGGTTCTAAAAACCGACCAGTACTTATTCAAAATATTCCTAACTTCCTATATTAGGGGATGATTATGCCAACAAAACACGCATCATCATATCAGATGTCACCTCTAGATCCGGGGTCTGTTCAACTTGACCAAGAGTTGTGCTAGACCACTGACTGCATTGACTAAGCACCTCAACCTTAATATCCTCTATAACATCAATGGGAAAACCACCTTCCCTCCAACATCCCAGTCAGAACTTCACACTCCCTTAAAAATTGCTTATCATCAGATGTCAGCCACAACAACCGAACAAACTTTCCTTCAACCAAAGATTTTTTCTAGAATTTAGAATGCGAGTTCTGAAAATGGAGATAGGCATTCGAGAATGTTGGCTTCCTGAAGACAGCTGACTTAAAAGGCACAATTATCAATATACACAGCGACATCAAGATAACAGTCATAAATTTTGGTGGCACTGTAAGTAAATCTGAAAAGTGGTGGAACTACTAATAAAATCCAAAAATTGCTGCAATTTGGCATGGGAATCAGTCCATATTAGGAAGATATGAAGAAAATGAATACAATATGCCCAGCAAGCACAGAATTCAGATTTGAACAATACATTCTGTTCCCATGCCCACATTATAATTTTAGCATATAGGGGGAGCACAAACTGCACCCATAGCAACTCCCTGTTCCTGCTTATAAAATATACCCTCAGATACCATAAAATTATTTTCCATAATCAAGTCCATATGGCCCATGAGAACATTATGATCAGAGGATAATAAATTTTTACTAGAGCGGAGGGCACTCGAAAAACTCTCCAAACCCTAATCAAAGAAGATGCACCCATAAAGATCCTGGACATCGATAAAAACCAAGTTCACCCCCTCTAGACTATCCAACGTAGGGAAATTCCTCAAAAAATCCCATGAGTACTGAAGGATAAATTTATAACCAACCAAAAAATCCTTTAACTTTGTCCACAAACATAGCCAAAGTACAGGTCTTAGAACTCATGGCAGACACAATGGGTTTCATGAGAAGATTGTCTAGGTCCTTGTCGACCTTAGGAATAACATACATTACCAGTATTGTTGGCTGCTCAATATATAAAAAATCATGAACATCACATGAAATGACATCATCAATCAACAAATCCCTAATATACAAATCAATCTTGCAGTAGGCAGTGTGAATCTCATTTTAAGACACTGCTTCATACTTTACAGAATCAAGCACGATATCAAGCATCCTGTTTAAATAATCCTCCATGTGCATCAGCACTACCCCCCCCCCAACCCTTGTCGGGCTATTGTCATTAAAAAATACTTTTTATAAAAATGGTCTTGTGGACTTCTGGTGGGTGAATTTTACTGTTCAGCTTTTTTGGATATTATATTTCTTCAGGATTCCATTTGGTTGACTTCTACAGCCTTTTGATTTACTAATATATATATATATATATATATATATATATATATACACACACACACACACACACACACACACACACACACACACAGTTTACTAACAAAATGTCAAATGGAAAAAACATCCCACTCGTTACATTGAAGAAAACAGTGAAAGTCAGAATATGCAGCAGTTCACAATGCCAGATCAGCTGAATGATTTCAGCAGAGCACATGATGTTCATATAGGAGGTCAGGTAAGTGAAACACCTATACCTCACATCATGTTTTTCCAGGGGGCAAGCCCCCCATGCCCCCCACACCCCTTGCTAACTATATATTCCAACTACCGAGATCGTACTACAATGAGGAAAGGGGTGAATGTCCCACTCCACACTGTACCCAGATCTCTGTACATTACTTCAAGTTCACATCAACAAATGCACAGTAGCACTCGCTGATGTGCACTTTCTGTCATGTACTGCTCAGCAACATGGGAATCGAACACCTTCCATTCGATTTTCCGTCTGCAGAGTATGGCCATACAATCAAACTAGATTATTTATATATATATATATATATATATATATATATATATATATATATATATACACACACACACACATGCATACACACACACACATTATATATATATATATATATATATATATATATATATATATATACACACACACACACACACATATTACATACATACATATGTATATACTTATAGCCACCCGGAGGTGTAAAAACCTTGGCTCAAGATGCTTGTCACAGCTGTAGTGTCATCCCAACCCCCATGTGCAAAATGGGAAAAGGGGTTAATATATTATATACACACACACATTTTATATATATATATATATATATATATATATATATATATATATATATATATATATATATATAAACTTTTGCTACTTTGGAAGGAACAGATGCTAGGCTATTAGTGGTGTTTTAGTCCGTCTTTTATTCATTTAAATCACATTTTGAGCTCTTTCGTTCACTGTAAAGTTTTCAGTCGAACTTCATTAGAAAACATAAAATTAACCTAGGCTTATTATATGGCGAGCAGTGGATGGGTTAAATAGTTACCTAATCCATTTAAGGACACTAGAAATGCTCAGGTTTTCATTTAGTCCTGAGTAACAGTAAGTTGTCTGTGTTCCAAAGGGGGTCGGTAATCCCTAGGGGATCTGTAAAATGGACGGAATGATGATTTATATATATATATATATATATATATATATATATATATATATATATATATATATATATATATATCCCTGGGCTTCCGCTGAAAATAGGCTCGTTCCAAGTTGGACTTTCCCGGTAAACAAATGTTAAATAAAATAATATGCTACTTAACGCTAGGAGCCTTAACCCGAAAATGCACTCACTGGAGGCTCTCCTTGCACTGGAAGATAACAATGTCTGTCCAGTCACAGAAACTTGGTTCAGGGCTCCCAAGCTACACTTCATTCCACACATTCTGACCCCAAAATGAGGTTGGGACGACTAAGGGTGGTGGAGTCTATCTTCATTAAGGACAGGCACCCCTCCAGACTAGTTTGCCTGCATGATGCACTGAAACTACTCCAGGTGCAACTGACAGTTGGCAAGACACCCATCCAAGTAATAGCTAGCTATAGACCCCCCTCCATGTCTCAGGGCACCCACTCCTTTTACCTGCATCTACTTGACTCCATCAATGTATCCCTAACACACTGATCCTTGGTGACTTCAACTACCCCACCACAGACTGGGTGAACTATTCCTGCACTAATGCACTCACTCAACAATTCCTTGACTTTAGCAATTCTAATGCACTAGACCAGCTCTCCTCACTCCCCACAGGAGATAACACTCTGGACTTGGATTTCATCAACAGAGGCGACCGCTGCACTACTCCCATGGTATGTTCTTCCCTGGTGACATCACATCATTGGACTGTCTCATCTGAAGTTTCTATCCCACCCAACTCCCCCCTTTCCAGCCATAATCAACCTAAAAAACTTCTCAAAAGCTGACTACAACCTCCTAAGGAAGGTTATCTTAAGCTTCACATCACTGCTCTCATCAGAGGATGTAGACAACTATGCTGAAGAGTATATCAATGCAGTATACAAGCACCTGTACAACTGCATGGACTCAGCCATATCCAACAGAACTAAAACCTGCTCCTCAAAGAAACACAAACCTGTTTAGTGAACATCCTCTAGCAACAGGCTTTACAACAAACGGAAAAAAACGTTGTTCCAGGGTAAAAAAGAGATTCCAAATTGGAAAAACTCCCTCATTAGCGTCAACAAGCAAATTAGATCACTAGTGAAAACCTCCAAAGCAAATTATGAATCAAAACTAGCCTCCGAAACAAAGGAAAACCACAAAGCTTTCTTTAGTTACATCAGGAACCTCCTCGGCAAGGCCCAGGTTTGTTCAGAATTAGTATTTAACAGTATCACTTGCACTGATCCTGTTGACTTAGCCAACCTGCTAGCAGATACGTTCAGTGCAAACTTCACACCCCCCCCCCAAAGGCCCTTTTGACAACCTCAATACTTGCCATACACCTCACATCTTCATAGATCAAGTGTTAAAGGCCCTATCCAAGTCAAAGAACACAGCTTCCATGGGACCTGATAGTATCCCAGGCTGTATTCTGCACCATCTCCAGCAAGAACTGTCTTCGCCATTGAGCACCCTATTAAACCACAGCCTAAGTACAGGCTTCACTCTAACAGAGTGGAGAACTGACATTGGCATCTCCTTGCACAAAGGGGTGCCACTACTGCCCCATTAGCTTGACAAGTCTGATCTGTAAAGCCATGGAGCGTATTATTACGTATCTCATAAACAAGCACATAGGCAGTCTTCAAGCACTTGACCCCAACCAGTTCGGATTTCTCAAGGGCAGATCTTGCCTGTTAAACCTGGTTAACTTCTTTGAGACAGTCACTAAGGCCCTAGATGAAGGAAAGTCAGTGTATATACAGCGTCCTTGACTTGGTCAAGACCTTTGACACAATCACCCACTTGGGCATCATCAAAAAGCTAACACAACTTGGTGTAAATCCCTATCTCATCAGGTGGGTGCCAACTGCCTCACTGACAGGACTCTCAAGGTCAAAACAGACGCTTCTACCTCTGATAGCAGACATGTCACTAGTGGAGTTCAACAGGGATCTGTCCTGGGACCCCCTACTGTTTGGCATCTACTTCTCAGAGGTCCTGGCAAAGACAAAGGGCCTGTGGCTGACCAAGTTTGCGGGCGAATGTAAGTTGGGTGCTGTAACGGTCTTTCCAAATGACATTAACATACTGCAACAGGGTCTCACAGCAACTAATGATTGGTGCCAAAGTCATGACCTCAAGCTAAATGCAAAAAAATTCATCATACCATTTGGCAAAAACACGGCCCTACTGATTACCACATCAAGGGCAACCTCCTAAGCACACAACCTGTGGTGAGAGACCTGGGTACTCACTTTTGATAACAACCTCACATTTGACCATCATGTAGCAGCAGTGGTCAGAAAAGCCTTTTACTTGGTTCATCTCATAAGTAAAGGGATTGCATCCATTAAAAAGGAAGCTATTACCTCTCTATATTCCTCCCGCATTAGACCAATAATTGAATATAAACATCCCATTTGTTATGTACCTCTCCAAACATCTGCACCAACTGGAAAGGTGACAGAAATATGTCACAAAGAAAATCCATGACCTCCAACACCTGTCCCATGTGGAAAGGCTCAAATCGCTATCACTATACTCTGTATCGTACAGATTGCTCAGAGGTGATCTGTATCTCACCTACAAGGCAATCCCGGACCCTGCCCTACTGGAGATGGTCCATATCCGCAAGTCTAACTCTTTGCACATTACCCGCTCAAAGGCCTGAATATAATATGCGACAATAACAAAACCTGCTGGAGAGACAGGCTCGTCTCCCAGAGGCTGCCCTGTCTCTGGAATAGGCTTCCCACAACAGAGTACCTCACTGACCTTCAAGTGCAACTTTGATGAGTGGATGGGGAAACCACAAATTTGTCCCAGGGGTTCCACCTGTGTCTCTCATTGACAGGGGCGACAGGTGCTGACTGAGGTTTCTTTTTGGGGATAAACTCTTGGCTAGTCTTGTAAGGTCCCCAGGGCCATTAGCCTAGTAAAGTACAGTTTTGTACCTACCATAAATGTAGATGTTCGAAGATCCACATTGCTGCAGTCCTTACACTTGGGTAGTCCG
Source organism: Protopterus annectens (assembly GCF_019279795.1). Taxonomy (NCBI): domain Eukaryota; kingdom Metazoa; phylum Chordata; order Ceratodontiformes; family Protopteridae; genus Protopterus; species Protopterus annectens. The sequence goes on along the minus strand of NC_056739.1, from coordinate 397,536,269 downwards.
CTGTCCTCGGTCGGCCCGAATATCAAAGTATAAGGCTGACGTCGGTCAAGGCGCATTTGACTGACATCAGGACGTCAGGGTACAAATGCGCATGACCGACGTCATATCCTCAGTCTTTTCTTGCCCCAGATGTCAGAAGACCCTAAAAATAAAGGTCAAAACCAAAAGACAGCAAACAAACAACCAACCACCCTTGTACAATATATACAATATACACAATATTTACAACCCAACCCACACAACCACCTCTAACTACAGAGGGGAAGGAGGGAGGGTAAATTGGACTGCAGCAATGTGGATCTTCGAACATCTACATTTATGGTAGGTACAAAACTGTACTATGTTCTTCATCTCACATTGCTGCAGTCCTTACACTTGGGTAGAATCCCAAAGCAGAGGTAAGGGAGGATGGCCAAACTACAAGGAAGCAGGAGCTGCCAAAATGCCCTGCAAAACAGCAGTGGCAAAACCAGCCCTGGATTTAGAGTAAAGTGGCAGGTGATAATGCCTAGAGAAAGTATGCACTGAACTCCAAGTAGCTGCCTCCAAAATATCCTTGGTTGCCACTCCCCTCAAAAGGCTGTCAAGTGGCAGTAGCCCTAGTGGAATGAGGCCTAATCCCAGCTGGAATCTCCTTGCCATGATGGGAATAACAGAAAGCAATGCAAAACCCAATCCACTTAGAAATAGTTTGTTTTGACACAGGCTTGCCCTGAGAACTCAAAGCAAAAGAAACAAACAACTGCTGAGACTGCCTGAACCCTTTAGTTCTGTCCAAATAATATCGCAACTGCCTGTGTACATCTAAAGTGTGCAAAATCTTTTCCCCTTTATTTTGGGGATTTGCATAAAAAGTAGGCAAATGAATAGTTTGGTTTAAAGCCACACTAGAAACCACCTTAGGCATAAAGGAAGGATTAGTGCGAAAGATACCCTATCCTTATGGAAAATCAAGAAAGGCTCAACCGCCATAAGGGCCTGTAATTCAGAAACCCTTCTTGCAGAGGTAATGGCCAACAAAAGGCAGTCTTCCATGATAAATATTTCAACTCAGAAGTAGCTGCAGGCTCAAAGGTTGTAGAGTGAGTTTCTCCAACACAAAATTGAGATCCCAAGCAGGAGTAGGAGCTCTTCATGGGGGTCTTATATTCTTTGCCCCTCTAAGAAATTGCTTGAACAAAGGATGAGAAAACAATGGAGGGTCACATTCATAGTGAGCTGAAATTGCTGCAGCATGAACCTTAATAGAAAAGAAGGACAAACCTTTGTCCAGTAACTCAGTAAGATATTGAAGAGCCACACTTAAATTAGGCTCAGAAACATCAAAATCCTTTGCTGCACTCCAAAATAAAAATCTCTTCCATTTATCTGCGTACACTTTCCTTGTACTAGGCCTTCTAGCTTCCAAAATCACATTCAAAACTTGTTGTGGAAGTTGAGACCCTCTATGGTTCAAAACAGAATATGCCAGGCTGTTAGGTGAAGAGAGTGAAGTTTGACATTGAGCAAATGGCTGTCCTCCTGCGACAACAGGTGTGGAATCGAAGGCAAAGGCCATGGAGGCTTCCGTACCAGACTTCTCAGTAATGGGTACCAGTGCTGTCGAGGCCAATCTGGAGCTATTAAAATCATCCTTGGCTTGTCCTGTCTGACCTTTAGAAGTACCTTTGGGAGGAGAGGCAGAGGTGGAAAGGCATACACATGAAGATTGCTCCAATTGAAAGAAAGAGCATCCACTTTCCAAGCTGTGGGATGAAACCTTTTTGTGCAAAACTTTGGCAGCTGATGGTTTAGTGGAGAAGCGAACAGATCTATGTCTGGAGTTCCCCATGACACTGTCAATTTCTGAAATACATGAGGATCCAATTTCCACTCGTGGGGATCCATACTTCGTCTGCTCAACATATCTGCTAAGGAGTTTTGTGCTCCTGGCAGAAACCTTGCCTGAAGATTGAGCTGTAAACTGAGAGCAGTCTCCCACAAAATCATTGCTTGCCTGCATAGAGGATAAGAATCGTTCCCCTTGCTTGTTGATGTACCACATGACAGTTGTGTTGTCTGTTAGAATCAACACCTGCCCTGGAAGAAGTAAATCCTTGAAAGCTATCAATGCAAACTGGACTGCTAACATCTCCTTCAGGTTGATATGTAGATGTTGTAGTCTGGCAGGCCACTTGTCTTGTATCCACTTTCCATTTAGATGAGCTCCCCAAGCTTTGTCTGAGGCATCTGTTGTTAAAATCTGACTCGCCTCTGGCCGGGTCACAGAGAGTCCATTGTTTAGGTGACATTCCTGAGCCCACCACAAAATTCCTTTTGAATGCAAGGTATTATTTGAATGACAGTGTCCAGATCCTGGCAGTGCTGTGTCCATACATTTTTGAGATACCATTGCAGCTTCCTCATATGCAGTTTGGCATTGGGAAGCACCAGAATACAAGATGCCATGAACCCTAAGGCTTGAAGGACTGTCCTTGCAGTCAGCCCGGACTGATGAGATAGTTGATGGAAGTAAAGGGAAAGACTCTTTTGTTTGTCCGGGGTTAAAAGGCCATCTGGGATGCTGTATTCAGTCTTACACCCAGAAAGCACATGTCCTGAGAGGGTACTAGACTGGACTTTATTTCGTTCACAGAATACCCCAGGCATCTTAGCACTGCTATCACATATTCCAAATGATGAAGAAGCTCTTCCTTCCTTGAGCCAGAATCAGGCAGTCGTCCAAATAAGGATAGATCTGTATTCCTTTTAGCCTGAAGAAAGCTATCACTGGAGCCAGAACTTTCGTGAACACTCTGGGCAGTAGATAAGCCAAAGGGCAATGCAGAGAACTGATAGTGAGAAGTCCCAGCTCGAAACGCAGATACTTCCTGCAACTTAGTCTGATAGGAACATGAAGGTAAGCCTCCTTGAGATCCAAAGTTACCATCCAATGATCTTTGCCCAGCAGAGGTAAAAGCTGTTGTAACGTCAACATTTTGAACTTGGGAATGTCCAGATAAGTGTTGAGGATAGATAAATCCAAAATTGGTCTCCACGTGTTCCCCTTCTTTGGTACTAGGAACAGGCGAGAATAAAATCCTAGGCCCACTTCTGGCATAGGGACCGGCTGTATGGCCCCTAGTTGAAGTAACAGAGAAATTTGCTTGTGAGCCTCTATTCTTTGTTGAGGAGGAACGTCTGGCATGCCTCTGAAAGGAGGCAAGGTATGGAAATAAAACCTGTAACCTTGGTGTATGATATCCAATACCCATCTGTCTTGGGTAATTAAACTCCAATTTTCTTTGAAAAGTGCCAACCTTCCTCCCAAAGGTGCTGCCAGGCAGAAGGCTCTGGCAGCTGAAAAGGTAGGTCATTGGGTCTGTTTACGAAAGGACTGACCCCTGCCCTCACCTGAAGACTGTGCAGGAGAACTCCCTGTTCTAGGCCTGAAAGAGCCCTGAGCTCTGCCCCTACCACGTCTAGATCTACCCCTAGACTGGGAATCATAAGAAGGATACGTCCACCCTTTAGCAGGCCAATTCCTACTAAACTTTGGAGGCTGAACCTGCAAAAAATCTTTAACAGTCTGCATAGACTTAGCCTTGTCTTCCATTTTCTTTAAAACTGCCTCAACAGGAGAACCAAACAACACATCAGATTGTAAAGGAGCATCTAAAATCCTTGTTTTAACATGGTCAGATAAATTTTGATCCCTCAGCCAGGCGTGCCTGCGAAGAACTGACCCAGTGGCAGCCACCCTAGGCGAGGCCTGTACAGCATCAAAACCACATTGCAAAGAATGCTTACCCACCTGTTCAGAAACATGTACTAAATCTTGTAACTCTTTACAATCAATACCTTCCGCCAGAGCATCAACCTTAGACTTCAACTGTGAAAGGAGATAGTTTTGGTATTTTAACATGTGAAACTGGCAATTCAAAGCCCTCATAGCTAGAGTGGAAGAAGTATAAACTTTCTTTCCCCATCTATCCAAGGCCCTGGCTTCTTTATCTGCAGGAACCGGATTCTTGACAACAGAAGCCTTAACACCTTTAGGCCCCTGGCTAACAGTTTCTGGGTCTGCCCTCGGACTCTTAAAAGATACTTATGAACTTCAGGCACCCTGTAATACCTATCCGGTTTAACAGGAGCAGGAGGCAAAGAATCAGGATTAAGAGAAGCCTCTGTAAACACATCTTCCACTACATCCAAAACAGGAGGTATAGCCAAAGGCCTATGTTGGGGTAAAAACAAAAATTCCCTAAGCCTTTTCCTGGAATCAGAGAAGTCCTGACCTTCCCACTTAAAATGCTCCCTCATGGAATGAAGAGTTTCTGAAAAAGAAAAATCCTCAGGAGGAGAAGCAGAAGGAGTAGAATCATCCACATCAGAATCAGAATAAGGAGAGTACTCCTGCAAGTCTTCAGCCTAAGGCTCTGAAACATCCGAAGCCTGCTCAAAACTCCCTAGCTCAGGCTCCACCCTAGGTCTCTTATCAGGAGGGGGCAAAGAACCCCTAATCAGAGTAATCAAATCTTCTGCCATTTTAAGCATATGCTTCTTGGGCACAGTCCCAGAAGAACTAGGGGTGACACCAACTGAAGCTAAACCTGGCCTGCCTCTAGGAGAAGCCTTGGAAACAGAAGGAGAGGGCCTAACCACCCTAGGCAGGGAGGGGAGTATAGTAACCTGAGAAGCCCCATCACCCTGGCCTGCCTCCTGAGAGGCCACATCCTGCAATAACAAGGTCTCTCCCTGGGATCCCAAAGAAACCTCCGGTGGAACCACCGGCTCCACCGACACCTCTAAAGAACCGGCGTCCGGTACGGACGGTTCCTCTAGCCTAGGCTTCACTGCTTTGTCCTTGCGCTTCTTCGAAGAAGCGGGCGTCGGAGCATCCGACGGCATTTTGTAATTGCACCGCTTCCCAAAGACTAACCTGGCACAATCTAATCTCCTCTTTATAGTGCGTTTATTAAATCTAGCACAAGAGCGACACCCAACAACGTCGTGCTCAGGCCCTAAACAAGGAATACACAAAGTATGATAGTCTCTATGCGGTATCTGTTTCCCACAAGAAATACAATTATTCACTTTTTCTGACATCCGGTAAACCACTGAGGCAAGAAAAAACTAAAATATTCCCCAACGGGGTACTTAGCCAACTTTGACTCGGTCTGAAACTCCGAAAACGAAAAATTTCAGAACGCCAACCGGCACTTGCAATACTGCTTCTGCATCGGACCATGCGGCAAAAAAGACTGAGGATATGACGTCGGTCATGCGCATTTGTACCCTGACGTCCTGATGTCAGTCAAATGCGCCTTGACCGACGTCAGCCTTATACTTTGATATTCGGGCCGACCGAGGACAGCGGACTACCCAAGTGTAAGGACTGCAGCAATGTGAGATGAAGAACATCCTCCTACGGTTCTAGGATATATATATATATATATATATATATATATATATATATATATATATATATATTTTTTTTTTTTTTCTGCTTTTTTCTGATGAAGCTTTTGGATAATAAATCTGAACATAAGCACTAATTTAGCGTTTTTCGGCTGGTCCTTTTCACTTTGTACAAGAAGTTTAATTTGCATATGTTGAGGTGTTTTTTCCTTTGACAGTTGTGCTTCATATATTTTAAGATATAGCTATATAATCAGATATACATTTATATATATATATATATATATATATATATATATATATATATAGAATATATATATATATATATATGAGAGAGAGATACACACATTATATCTATATATATCGACATTGGGACTGCAGGCTAGATATTGCCTTCCCTATCAGGGACAGATATCACCGTACAGGCTAAGTGAAAGGGATAGGTGAATCCAAAATGAAATACCTGGAATGGTTGAGTTTTTCCTTGAATCTAGGACAGATCAGAAGCTGCCGATAAAAAAAAGGGATAATTAGTAGAGCATATAAAATTTTGCACAGTAATAGTAGGGCATATAAAATTTTGCACAGTAACTACAGGAATAAATTAGAAAAGGACAAAAAAAGGTTGGGAAGAGATTAGATAATTCATAAAAAACAATGGGAGGACATATGCATGGCTCCCATATATATGAAGTATAGAAGATTTAGGATTTTTGCTTGGAAGTGTTTGCATACTTTTATACCTCAAGCAGACACAAAAGAATTTTTCCTCAGGTCGATGTAAATGTTGGAGGTGTGATGGGGAAAAAACAGGTACCCAAGAGCATATGTTTCCAGTCTGTAATGTGTTGGGAGTGTCTAAAAATTCCCTCGTCAGGGATACTGGGCAAGCAAATGGATCTAACCAAGGAAATTATTTCTTTGAGCTGGGATACAGGATCTGATAGTAAGGTCTTGTTAAGTGCAATTCTGGAGGCTGACAAAAAAACAATTACTAAAAATGGAAATCAAGGTCTAAACCAACAGTACTTGATGTAGTGAATATTTTAACGAGATAATTGTTGGAACAATACATGTAGAAAGGAGGAATAAGGTTTAAGAAAAGGCAGGAATTTAACAATTTATGTAATATACCAACTGATTATATATTGTATAGAATATATATGTTATGTAATGTTTGTAAATGTGAGCTTGTAAATATGATTTACTTGTATAAAAATGGACATTTGCCTATTTCACAAGTGATAATTCAATAAAGGTTTTTTAAAACAAAAAAATATGATAATGTCTGACCTGCTGAACTGACCCAATGCTATCTATGCTGTTGTAAAAACATACTTACTTCATAATGATCTGCTTTATTTCTCCTCACTTTGTATGTAATGCTGCTAACTGTTATCTGAGCATTCTGTACACTGCATAGTACTATTGTAAAAAGTTTTCATGATGTTGCGTGTGTGCTCTGTACATTGTACATGTATAGTACTGTCATTTCTTGTGGAGCTCTTCTCCCCAAGCCTCTGCTGAAAAGGGACTGGTTTGCCCAGTTGTACTCTCCCGGTAAACAAATATATATATATATATATATATATATATATATATATATATATAAATAGAGATAATCACTAGGATGCAGGGCTGTGTAAGTAGATGAAATGGATTAAATGGATTACACTTAAAAAGAAGTTATGTACTCACCATAACGTTCCATCTGAGCAGGTAACTTCATTTGTCAGCAACCTGTGGGTATCGGATCCGATTCGGATCCGAGCCGGCAGCTTTCCTAGCTAAAAGATCTGAGCTCCAAGCTCCTCCCCCTACCCATAATGCCCTGCCACCTCCCTCTAACCCTCAGATCGAGTTTGTCATAATGCTATAGAAAATTACTATAACACAAGAAGGGAGTACTATACATTCCACCTGATGTCATCTGGAAGTAACGTATCCTGATCATTTAATAACGAACTAAGGGTCCGGGGGATGGAGGGAGGGTTGGTTGCTGACAAATGAAGTCACCTACTCAGATGGAACGTTATGGTGAGTACATAACTTCTTTATCTGAAGTAGTTAACTTCATTTGATCAGCAACCTGTGGGACAGAGTCCCCAGCTACCAACAACTTGGGAGGTCCTCATAAAAGGATATTCCGGAGCACTGCAGAGCCAAACGATGCGCGTCCTCTGGATATTAAATCCAACTTATAATGTGTAATAAAGGTATGAGAGGAAGCCCAAGTAGCTGCTGAGCAAATGTCATCCAAAGAAACCCTTGACCAGAAAGCAGCAGAAGTAGCCATAGATCGGGTAGAATGGGCTCGCACGCTCAGGGGCTCCGGTCGACCAGAGCTTTTGTATGCGAGAAGGATGCATTGGGAAATCCATCTAGCTAAGGTTACTTTAGTGACTGGTTTACCCAGACAGGGTTTAGCAAATGACACAAAAAGTTGATCTGATTTTCGAAGATCGGCTGTTCTGTTTAAGTAAAATCGTAACTGTCTATGAACATCCAGACAATGGAGTCTATACTCTCCTTTGTTTTGAAAATTAGGAAAGAAGACAGGTAGATTGATGGACTGGTTGATATTGGCTTCTGAAGCCACTTTAGGCAGAAAGGAGGGGTTAGTCCTGAGGGAAACCCTGTCTTTATGAAAGATGATGTATGGAGGCTTACTGCAAAGAGCGTGAAGCTCCGATATCCTCCTAGCCTAGGTAATGGCAATCAGGAAGGACGTTTTCCAAGATACATATTTTACGTCGACTGAAGCCGTGGGTTCAAAAGGAGGACCAGTCAGAGCCTGGAGAACTAGGGTTAGATCCCATGGAGGAACTGCATCTTTAATAGGGGGTCTTAACAGAAAGGTTCCTTTCAGGAATGTTTTGCAAATCTTGGGGGAAGCTAGGGAGCCTAAACTGTTTCCAACGTGGTGGTGGGAAATAGCTGCCAACTAAACTTTAACAGTAGAAGAACTAGCCCCTTGATGAAAAATATGGGATAGAAAGTCTAGAACTGCTGGGATAGGAGCCGTGAAGGGATCCAAATTCCTATGCTTCGCCCAGACAGAGAAACATTTCCATTTACTCTTGTAGATTTTCCTGGTAGATGGTTTATGGGCGGCCACCAGGATGGCCTTAACTGAGGAAGATATACTGGGAGTCTTAGCCATTAATGGAACTGGATCAACCAAGCAGAGAGCTTGAGGTAGTCCAGGTCGGGGGTCTTCAATCCTAAAGGATGAGAGATCAGATCCGAAATGGGATCTAAAATCCAGGGAGGATGTACTAGATGAGACCGTAGGCATGGGAACCAGGTTTGGCGAGGCCAGAATGGGGCTATGAGGATAACTCTGCTCCCCAACCGACGAGCTTTCTGCAAGAATTTTGTCATTAATGGAAGACGAAGATAAGCATACAGAAGACCGGAGGGCCAAGCATGAACCAGAGCGTCTCTGGGGACTTCCCCTGGTGGGGGAATTAGCACGAAGAACTCGCTGCACTTTGTGTTTGAAGGCGAGGCGAACAGATAGCAGCAAGGTTGACCCCCATCTGAGGAAGATTTGCTCCGCTACTACTGGGTTCAGAGACCACTCGTAAGGTGATAGGATCGTTCGACTCAACCTGTCCGCTAAAATGTTTTACTGACCCAGAATGTGCGTTGCTATGAGAAAGCGGTTGGTGGATATTGCCCATTCCCACACTCTCATGGCCTCTCTGCAAAGTGGGTAAGATCTGGTTCCCCCCTGTTTGTTAATGTACCAGACTACTGACATGTTGTCTGTTTGAACTGCAATAGTCCCTGGAGGAAGAAGGGGATGGAGAGCCTGCAATGCTAGAAGCACTGCCCTCATCTCCAGGACACTGATATGCAATGAGGTCTCTGTGCGAGTCCACGTGCCTTGGACGGATCTGCCCATGCAATGCCCCCCCCCACCCAAGGAGAAATGAGTCTGTGGTCACCGTGACTTGGGATGGGGATATAGCGATGGGGCGCCCTTCCCGGAGGTCTTTGGAATGGAGCCACAAAAGTAGCGAATCCCTGCAAATCCTGCTGAGGGGAATAGGTGTAGACGGGGGATGATGTAGGATGGACCATTGAACCTGTAAGGTACATTGAAGGATTCTCATTTTCAGACGTGTGATAGGTGACAGATTGATGGCCGCTGCCAGGGACCCCAGGGCTCTCAGGACTAGTTCTGTTGGGGGGGGGGGTGATGATTGTAGAAGAGCCAGAATGTGAAGTTTTAGATTGCAAAGTCTGTCCGCCGTCAGAAAGACTCTGGATTGTACAGTGTCTATCCTGGCCCCTATGAACTCCAAAATCTGAGTAGGTTGAAGGGAGGATTTCTTGTGGTTGATCGTGATCCCTAGATGGTGGGCTAGATGTAAGAAATCGTCCCTGCCTGAACATAGTTGATGCCTGGTGGGGGCGGTTAGGAGCCAGTCGTCCAGGTAAGGAAAGACCTGTATTCCCTGAAGCCTCAGGTGGGCCCCTACAACTGCTATGACCTTGGTGAACACCCTGGGGGCTGTGGTGAGACCGAAGGGTAGGACCTTGAACTGATAATGGCTGGCTCCCAGCCGAAAGTGGAGAAACCTCCTGGATCGCCTGTCCATTAGAATGTGGTAGTATGCATCCTTGAGGTCTATCAAGCACATCCAGTCTTTCTCCTGTAAAAGTGGGAGAATGGATTGAATAGTGACCATCCGGAACTTTTCTTTGGCGACTGACAGGTTCAGTGTGGACAGGTAGAGAATGGGTCGTAAGTTCCCTGTCTTTTTTGGCACCAAAAAGAACCTGGAGTAAAAGCCTGATCCGGATTGCCCGAGGGGGACGTGCTGGATGGCTCTTTTTCTTAGCAGCTCTCATATTTCGAAGGCTGCTACCTCCCCTCTGATTGGGTGGAACATCGGAGAGACTCCTTAACCGGGGAGGATACGTTAGGAAAGGGATAGAAGAGCCTCTGGATATAATTCAGAGCACCCAGCGATCTGTCGTAATGGACTCCCAATTTGCTAGGTGCTCCAAGAAGCGCCCCCCCCGACTGCCTCCAGAGAGGAGCAGTCAGGCAACCCCTCAGGGCTGCTGTGCGGGTCGATCGGAAAAGGGTTCCCTTAACCCGAAATTCTTCGGCCCCCCTCTGCCTCTGGGTTGGCGTCCACCCTGTCCTCCTCTGCCTCTGAAGGACGAAGGATCTGGAGCGAAAAGGGATTGCTGAGCTTTCTGGAACCACATCTTCTTTTGTCCTCTTTGGTTCCTGGAGTAGGACCTCTGAGGAGCCGAGAAGCGGATCCCGACGGCAGACGTTTTCCCATCTTTCTCGCTCTGGGGAAGCGTATCGCGGACGGTTTTGCCAAAAAGCGTAGAACCGTCAAAAGGGGCGTTCGCGAAGGACGCCTTGAAGGGTTCCACAAAAATCGCAGAGACGGAGCCAGGCCTGTCTACGTAAGACAACGCCTGTTCCGCTGGCTCTAGCCACTCCCTCCGTGGCATGGGAGAGAAGCTGCATAGATGTGTTAGTAATCGACTTGAGAGTGGCCATTCGAGCCGAGAAAGTCCGTTTGTCCTCGGCCGACATGGACTCTGGGGGTGACCCAGCGTACTCTTTGATCAGGTCCTGCTGGAGCCGAATAAAATGTGCCATATAGTTCAGTGACCTTACAGAGAAGGTCGCTGAAGCGAACATCTGCTTCCCAAGGCGGTCCATCATCCGAGACTCCTTGTCTGGAGGATGTACCGAGGAACTCTCCTGTGCTAATTCCTTTTTAGTGGCAGCCGCCACCACCATGGCATCCACTGGGGCACCCTTGCTCCAAACTGTCCTGTCCGTGGGAGGGCTGAGTATCTTGTCCGGTCTCTTGGGTATTGGCTCGACAGTGTCCGGCTCTTTCCATGCCTTGGTAGTTATGAGGTCCACCAGGGGGTCGGCGGGAGGGGACACCCAAGAGGTAGATGGGCCTGCGTCAAACACCTCCAGAAACACAGACTCATCCGAGGAATGTTTTTGGGCAGACCACCCCCCTCTAATGCGCAAGATTTCCATAATGTCTCCAAAGGAGACGTCTTCAGGGGGGGTGACCTTGGGGAACCTTCCCCTAAGTCTGGGTCTTCTGTGAGGGACTCAGGTGAGTCCAAGTGCCTCCTCTTGCACTTTCATTTGTGAGGGACCTCCTCGGAGGGGCTGTCCGAAGAGGCCTTACCAACGATGTCCTGTTCCTCAACGGGAACCATCTGGGACATAGGCGCAGGCTGTCCCTGGGGCCATATGATGGAAGACAGGCCCGTCTGAGAGGGAATGGTGGGTGGATCCGTAGCAAGAGCCTGGGGCCTCGAATCCCTCGAAAGGACCCTCTCCACAACGTCAAATGCCGAGGGAGAACTGCTTTTCCTAGGATCCGAAAGCAGTCCCCTCGGATCAGACGTGCGGATCGGTGCCGGAGGTGACCCGATCGGATCCGAAAGGGTAGTGTGCTCCGACCTCAACGGAGCCGAAGGCCCACTAACCCCTCCAGATCCGACGCTCAACTCACGGCCCCGAGAGCTCGGATCCAACAGACTCGAGGGTACAGTCGGCGCCAAAGTAGGAAACACTGTCGGCACTGACACCACCCCGGCTCCGAAGCTAGTCTGATCCGACAGCTCCGAACCCCGATAGTGGGTCGGAGAAGGAGCAATGGGGGCGAAAAAAGGGGTTGAGCTCCCTCCGGAGGGGGGGGGAGGCAAGAGCACTCCCATCTGCAGCTGGGCCTGAAGAAATCGATGCATCATCTGGTCCATGTCTGCGTTGGATAAACTCCTCGTTGAGCTGGACGAGGCCGCCGAGGCCGGCCAGGAAGGCTGCCTAGATGACCACAAAGGTGACCGGGTCTCCTCCTCCGGCGAGAAACGTGGAGAACGGAGCCGGGAGGGGGAAGGCCCGGAGACCTTAAGGGGAGAGGCAAGCTGCTTGGACGGCGGAGCCGATGGAGCTGACTCGGACCGCCTCTTGTGGCTACGGTGTCTCTCTTTTTCCTGCTTCCTGTCCTTCTTCTTTCTTTTTGCCGTCCCTTTCCTCCTGGGCCAAAGAGGGAGGTTGAGTCCCGGCCAGGGGATCAGCGGCAGTAGGTGGAGCAGCCACAGCCACGGCTGGCGCCACAGAGGAAGAGGAGGATGAAGTGGAATCAGGGGGCAAAAGGCCCGCAAGGATAAGCTTCGTCCTCCTATCCCTCAAAGCCCTGGGGTTGAAGGCTGCACAAATAGTGCAGCCCGAAGAAAGGTGGTCAACCCCCAGGCAAATAACGCACCGAGTATGGCCATCCACTGGGGACAGCTTATGACCACACTCGGAGCATTTAGAAAACACAGCTTTTGGGCCTTCAGACATATTAGAAAGGAAAAGAGTACAGGCACACACCTTCACACACGTAGAGGGGGGAGGGGAATAAACTTTAACTAACCAAAAAGTTTTAAGACTACCCACAAAAAGCTAAGGGAGTTAGAAGGGAGTTCACACACACAAAGATAGAGAAATTCTGACAGAAAAGTATATATAAAAGCCTAAACTCACAATACCACGCTCGGAGCTCGTTCTAAGAAGCTTACAGGAGCCGCGGCAAACGAGATCTGAGGGTTAGAGGGAGGTGGCAGGGGATTATGGGTAGGGGGAGGAGCTTGGAGCTCGGATCTTTTAGCTAGGAAAGCTGCCAGCTCGGATCCGATAACTTCATTAGTCAGCAACCTGTGGGTAACTACTTCAGATCAGGTCATTCTTCCACACAGTGTCTGTAAGCTTACATCTTCAATAGTATACATGGTGTGGTAACCAAACAGATAATGGGGTCATTAGCTAGCAGAAGTCATGCAAGCAGCTGGAGCATGAAAGACTTGAGACAACCTAGAATACATACAGTAAAAGAAGAGAAATAGAATATGACCTGGACACAGTATAATGCCAGATACAAAAATAAAATGTGAAGGATCAAAACAAAATGACTTGGGTGCAATCTGAAAGGAAGGAAAACAGTAAAGGACTCAAGGAATCAATGTTTCACAGAAAAGATGGTGAGGCTCAGGAATACAGTAGAACAGAAAGCCTCAATGCATACATCAGTGGCGAGGGTTCAAGGATACCAAGGACACCTGCAAGAAGGCAATGAACAGATGCATAAAATGGATGTTGCAACATAAAAATATTGTAACACATTGATTTTTAGTAACCCGTAAACATGTTTTTCTCTCTGACAGTCTGTCAACCCACTGACAGAATTAAATATACATGTGCTACAGCCATTTTTACTTCCTGAATATAATTAAGACATAAGGGAAAGATACATTTTACTACTGAAATAGCAGATACTCTTCAGAGTACTCACCAAGTCTCCAGTCTCAATTTCAAGTGCTGTTAATCTATTACCTATGTACAGTACACAGACTGCAATGAACAAACTGCAGATACTGCTAATACATCCACAATCACTGTACTCACAATAATGCTGTACATCTAATGCTTTAGGAATTTTGGGCTGCTCTCCAAATTAAAGCATTTGCTAAAAGCCTTCATACTCTTTCCATCCAGGTGTAGATATCTACACAATGGTTACAGTGGCACTTTTTTCCTGCATTTAATATCTTCTTTGATTTTCCAAAAGCCAAAGGACAATGCATTTAAAAGGGTAACTGCAAAGTATCTGAAGAAACCTATTCAGATTTTGCAGTTTATGCTACATGGAAACATTTACAGACGACACAGTCAGAATGACAAAGGAGTAGTGTAGATTCACTTCCTCAGCATAAAAAAAGAAAAGACTTTCAGCTTTTCCCAGTTAGGGGTTGCCACAGCGGATCACCAGTCCGCTATTGATTGGCAGTGTATTTTTATGGTGTCGAGTTGCCAGCCTGGCACCAAACCTTCACAGAAGGGGCACACACACACTCACGCATCTACCTGCATGCCTTTAAAGTTCACTCGACCACAGGGAGGACATGCAGACTCTGCGTAGCATAACCCATCAGTATTTTATTTAATTTATTTATTTTGCCTGAATTCATTTGGGTAATGCATAATAACCAAACTTCAGATTCCATCTACAAAAGTAGCTCTTTTGGATATGTCTACAGAATTATATAATACAGGAACCCAAACTGTTAAATGCAATTCAATCATGTTTACTTAAATACAAAAAATGTCTCCTTTGTGACAAAAAAAGCATGCACAGCATAACAAAGATGTACATCAACATATGTGGATGCTGACAGGATGACTTGCCTAATCCATTCAATGTGTTTACCAGAGGGCTGCGGCAAACCCACCACTCCTGAAATCTATTTCAGTGTCCACTGCAAAAAAATTCTAAAGCCTGCACGGTCTTCCCTTCTAGTTCAAATCTTCAGTCCTGTATCACAAACGGGTCTATATCATTTAATTGAAAACTCATTTCATTGAAGCTTAATTCATTGACACATATTCACTGAAAGTTCACTTCACTGAAAACCCAATTCACTGAAAGCTCACTTCAATGAAAACCCATTACACTGAAACTCATTTCGTTGAAAGGTATATATGGCCTTTTTCTCACTGTTGTGGGATCCTGGAGTTGGTATATAAAGTAAGGGGGGTGTGGGAGCACAGCCCCCCACATATTGTAAATATTTTAAAGCATACAGATGGATATTTACAAGTGTAATGAAAAAATTCTTCCAGAAGACAACATATAACCAATTTGGGGGGGGGGGGGCTTCACCCCCCATGCCTCCCCCTTACTTTATATACTAACTCCAGGTTCGCACAACAGTGAGGAATTGGCCATATATATATATATATCTTTCAATGAAATGAGTTTCAGTGAAATGGGTTTTCAGTGAAGTGAGCTTTCAGTGAATTGGGTTTTCAGTGAAGTGAGCTTTCAGTGAATATGTGTCAATGAATTAAGCTTCACTGAAATGAGTTTTCAATGAAATGATATAGACCCATCACAAACATACCCCATGGCCATTTATACCTATAGAGTAGCTCAACTCTCAGTCTCTCATGTGCACTCCCAGTCAGTATTATAAATGCTTTCTTATAATCATTTCCTAATGCACTCACCCATCATAGAAGCCATTGACTGCATGCTCCCAATTATGTATATTTTCACAATGCTCCAGATCAGACCTCATTAATAAGTACTACTGCAGTCCTCATGTGGTCAACCAGCAAACTTCATTCTCTAACTCTAATGTAAAGTACGACACAAGCACAGTAAAAATCAATCTCCCTAACAAACTTTATGCCGCACTAATGCCTACTGGTTTCCAGCTCAAAAGATCCCTATTAAAGAATGGCATTTAAAGCATTTTTTCAACCTTTCATGGTTGAGGTTTACCTGGTCCATCTGCTGAAGTTTAGACTAACTTCAATAAATCCAAATATAGACAATAGGTTTATTTTATCTAGTAACTACAGAGGATTTAAAAAAAAAGAACATTTTCAAAAATAATTAAATTAAATAAAGAAATTCAGGATTTAAAGAAAATGATTCACAACAGCTACAGAATTACAGCTTCAACTGTTTACCATCAAAAATAATCAAACAATTTATAAACAGTGGTTCTGTAGGAAAAATTGGACTTGTTCAATGGAACTTTCTGGGCAGTTTTTTTGTTTACAAGTTTGGCAAGACTGGCTGCCTTGTAAATGCCCTCTTTTTTTGGAAACTTCTAGACAAAGAAAATAGGCAAAACTAGTTTTAGTTCAGTAGAACTCAGCAGTAAAAAAAAAAAAAAAAAAAAAAAAAAGTGTGCGTGTAGATTGAGATGGCTGCACGGTGCAAGTTCCCAAATCTTTTGCCATCAAATACTGTTTTTATGTTTTAATCTTGCTGAGCATAAGCATCTCAAAGGTGAAGTACACCTTAACTACATTCTTCAGCTGTTTTTACAAGTATCTTTTCACTGTGTACTAAAAAAACATTAACTGAATTAGTGGGTCTGCTGAAAAAATGCAAACAAGTACTCTCAAAACACGAGTTTTAATGCATTATTGATTTTCCCAAACTATTACAGTCTCAATCAATGCTAATATACAGACACAAGCAGTAGTCAATAATGCTGGTAAACTAGAAGAACACAATTATGTGTATCTGACAGTCACTAATATAGGTCTGTCCATCACATTACCGTCCACTTGCTGTTAGGCTGCACACAAACTGCATGCACTCAACGCAAGTAAATAAATGTGCTTTCATTTTACAAAGCAAACAAACTGCCAAAGCAGAGAAATGCTTTATAAGATTACACTTTATTAATATTCATTTGAAAAATGTTATGTGCTCCTTGCTAGGAATCTATAGCATATAAGTGGTCGTCGGTGAAACCTGAGGAGGCAAAACAGCACAGATTTTCTCAACTCCATTTTCTTATTTCTGGACATAAAACTTTGTGCTAAGTAAACAAAATCTGGTATGAAGAGCTATACAAAAGGGAAAACAGTGGAACAGATTAATAGCTTCAAGTATCTGGGATGGGTGGTTGCGGATACGGAAAGTCTGAATGACAAGGTCAAAGCTAGAATCAGAGGTGCTGCAGCCAAATGGCAGAGAGTATCAGGGGTAATGTATGACAAAACAATAAATAAGCTGAAAAGTAAGGTTGACAGAAGAATGCAAAAGAAGCTGGAAAGCAAAGTGTACAAAACACTGGTTCAAACAGTACTACTGTATGGTACAGAAATCTAGGCACTAGAGGCAGAACAATTGAGGAAGCTAGAGGTGATGGAGATGAAGTGCCTGTGATGGGTGGTAGGATGCACACTGTGGGACAGATGAAATGATGCCATAACAGCAGAAGCCAGAGTATCTCCCGTTGCAGAAAAGGAAGGAAGAACAGATTATGGTGATTCAGGCACATGTGCAGAGAAGCAGGAGACAATCTGGTGAAGAAGATTTGAGACAGACAGACAGTAAGAAGGCAAGAGGAAATGACGGCACCCAGCAAAGAGGTGGACAGATTATATGAGAGAAGGCCTGTGACAGTCAGGCATGACTGTTGAAGAAGGTAGGAGAGTGGAACTAAATAAACAGAAATGGTGACAGTTGTCACAACACCCCGACCCATTGTAGAAAATGGGGAAAAAGGGGTTGATGATTATGATGATGAGAAGCTAAGCAAAAAACGGTTACACTAAAAAGAGGTTGCCAAGATACACTGCAACTAAGCAGATTGCAAACTCCTTTCTGATCAACTCACAAATATTACAGGTGCAGGTCTTCAGAACTACGTTATTAACAAGTTTCACTTTAATGGCTGAACAGGAAACCAGAGCAGTGATGGATTGTAAGGTCTCTTCTCCCAGCTAGTCATCTTGGCTTAAGGAATGAAGCAGAGGAGAACGCCACATTAGTTAATGACAGATTAACAAATGGTGTAGTCAGCATAAACACCACTGCTGAGTCAAGCTGCATGACATGTATTTTGAAGACAACTACCTTCAGAGATCTGATACTACTCGCATGAATTTCATCAGTGTTGTACTCTAGATTAAGGCAACTTCAGTAATGAAGTTTTGACTGAACACAGTTTTGAGCTACAATGGGAGTGAGGGGGTTAGTATAATGGTTAAGGTTTTTACCTCAGAGAGACAAAGTATAGGGTGTGATTTTCACATTTGAGAGAAATTGGCTATGCTTAAAATTGCCCACAAGGGCAGCTGGCCTAGTACTTACCTACAAAACTATGACAGTTATATGGATTTAAACAAATGAGGACATATTTTAAGGGGTAAAAGGTCCCCATATCCCTCATGCAAGGGTGCCTCTTGTGGTCTTCCGAAAACTCACTGCAAAGAGTTCTACTTATAGCCATCTAAATTTTACCTCTAAACTGTCCTAAATTCAAGGATATCCTTGATTTTGCCTACAAATTCTGCTCAGTTCCACCTAACCCTCCTAAAGCTGGTGATTTGATAAACATTGACAGTAAATTAGAATTAAACTTTTAGTTCAGAAAATGCACATTAACAGTTTTATAGGTTAACAGTACAATTAGTAGTAGCCTAGTCACAATATCAAATCACATGTATCCACTGACATGACTAATTTGTATCTAGTTTTGATCCCCTTCAGAGGGGACTTAAAGGGGTCACTTTGGGATTTATTTATGGTTGCCTATTTGTCTAGGTTATGCTTGGAGGGTCAAGGAGCTACTTTTGTTTTGTTCAAGATTGACTGCTTAGTGCACATTGCAACTCTTAGGATATCAACCCATTTTTTCCATCTAACCTTTAAATTCTGCAACATCTGGTCCAAGACCAACAATTACAGAAGAGCCCACAGTTTGCCTCTCAGCAGTCATCTTTTGAATAGTGCTTCTGTTTTGCTTGTGGTAAAAGGAAGAGCATAGTAAAATTTTCTGGAGACTGTCGATCACCAGAAAGCCTGATAACTGCTTCATTGGTGCCAGCCTGGAATTTGTGCTTACAGTTTGCTCCTGATGAGGGAAAGAGCAGAGGGCATTGATTTGGGACGGTCACTGATTGTGCAGTTAGCGTTTCTGTAGGACCTTCTTGATTGGTCTGGTTGCTATTCAAGGCATCTACCAGGAAAAGGCAACAACAAGCCTACAGACACCCTGCATCATCTGGGATAAGTCTGTTAATCACCATATCTTGAGATTGGTGCTACTGTTTTGCTTCTGGTGAGAGAAGAAGCAAAGAGGCATTGTATCTTAGCAGCGTGAAGCTGTATCAGTACCCAACCAGGTGAATCCCCACTATTCATCTTTCTTGACAAAGCCAGTTCCTTCTGTCATAGGGTACTCCACTATATAACACACAGATGCCACACTCACCAGACTGAACAAGAAGTTAATGGCTAGTTGCTTATTTGGAGCCTGGATCCACCAAGTTATGCATGCACTCAAGTCACACAGGTACCAGTATGATTCTATCACAGTCCATCTGGGTGTTAATGACCAGAGACATACTTCTCTGGAATATATGAAGACAGACATTACTGATCTCTCTGAAATAGTCTCTCAGGCAGGTATATGTCTTGCATTGAGCAGCATTCTAGCTTCACCAAGGATGATGCCACAACACGAACAAATGATGATTGGGTTCAACAACTGGCTTAGTTTCTGGTGTCTTTCCAAGGAAGTTCAATATTTGTCAGTGTGGGATAACACAGTTAAAACCATGTTGCCTTGCAAAGTTCTATATAAATCTGTCTCCGCTAAGCTACTGAATATTTGCTAAAACTTTATCCACTCCCGTAGAGCCTTTTTTAGGCAATGCCAACATAAAAAAATGTAAGAAACCTAAAGGTGCTACTGCTCATTGCTAGGAGCCTAAATAAGAAACTCTACACCTTACAAAGCTATCTTCACTCTAGTGAATACAGACATCTGTGTAGTTGTACAGACAGTTGTTTAACTCCAGAGATATGGTATAATCCACAGAAAGTATTCCATCAGTGCAAAGCTTCAGTGCCTTCCACATAAACCATCAGCTGAACAGAGAGGAGCAAAAGGGGGAGGAGTCTCAATATATATTAGCAATAAGTATAACTCAAGGTTGGATTAGACAGGATGATGCCCTGGAATTTTTCTACATGCAAATCACCACAGACAAAGTCCCATACCATATCTGAGCAAGCTATAGGTCACCATCTTTGTCCCAAGAATCCCACAACTCGTACCTAGACCTACTGGAGACACTAGTCATTAAACCAAATACCCTATTTATAGGAGATTAACTACCCTTCTGTAGACAGGAAAACATGCTTTTTATTTATTTATTTAGTTTATTTATTGGCATTTGTTTACCATGAAAGCCCACTGGGCCAAAATAAGCCCATTTTCAGTGGAGGCCCAGGGAGAAAAGCTCCAAAGTTACAATAAGACTTACATAATGTTTCAAAATAAGTTTCAAACAATTTCAGAAATTCATATAAGTAGATAAACTGATAAAACATCATGCTGACAGCAAAAATTAAGCAATAAATACAGTACAGAGGAGAATAACATGACATAATACTAGGCAGAATGTTATACAATTATGTGCATCAAGGAAGGCAAGTATATTTGGGTGTTACATAGAATAAGGAAGAAGACAGAAGTAGAAGGAAATGGAAGGAGGGAGAGAAGATGGGGAAAGTGCTTAGAGAGTTTGGAGAAAGCAGGAGGAAGAACTAAGTAATTAAGAGTTCATTACGGACTATCAGGAAAACAGTAGTTGGGGCAGGAACTACAAAAGCACAGATTTATGTTTGATTTGTACAATTACGTAATGGCAGAGGAGGCAATTGAACAGTTACATGTCCAGTTGGAGAAGAAATGGTTGTACAGTGCAGTTTTGAAGTTAGAGAGGCTTTGATCAATGTGGATAAATGTAGGTAGGTTATTCCATATTCTGGCAAGGTTCCAAGAGTATAACAACTCACCTGCAGGTAATTTGGGTTTGTGAATTTGAAGGAGATGTTGCTGTTCAGATCGCAGTGGCCTAGTCGGGTTGTAAAGAGTACATAGGGAGCTAAGGGCACAGCAGTCTTGTGGTTTATGAATAAATGTATGTGTAGTTGTGAGAGGAAGGAGTAATAGGTAGTGGGGAAATTCTCACATTGTAAGACTTAACATGTATTTAGAATACAGAGAATTAATGTGGCAGATTAGGTGTAATGCAATAAACCCCCCTGGTCTAAACGAAAATGTTTCTATTTCCAGCTATCTTAAGTTAAGAGTAGATTTTCATATTTGAAAGAACAAGTTCTTCCAACAAGTTGTTGCTGATGAAACAGAAGAGAATAGTTATGATGGATATGCAGTTTTAACACACAATCATTTTGAAAGGTTCAACTACATTAGTTGTGTGGATATAGGTAGGGTGGTTACAAATTTTACATATAGGTAGTATGGTCCTTTTTTTTATATTTTGTTATATATATTTTTTTTTTTTATATGGTTTGGTTTATGTATTTTTAAGCAAGTTTTATATATACATTTACTTCCTATATATTTATTAAACTTGGGGTTGGTTTTGATTTTCATATAAAAAATAAGTATTCATCTTAGAATAAGGGGTATGTGTTTTTCCCCTCTGCTCCTAAGTTATTGTATTAACTTTGGTATTTGTTTTTTTTTAAAAAATTTGCATTCAAAGTCTTACAACTTTAAATGGCGGTGTTAATTAATGTCATGTGATCTTATATGTATTTAAGGAGAAAAGCACTGAATGGTGTTTGTATTCTGATGAAGTCAAGCTGAAAAGCCGATGAAAGCGCTCAATTAAAATTCTGGTTTCTCTCGTGAGCTTTTTTGTTCTTCTTCATTTATTCAACATTGTAATTTTCTTAGGGCAAAACAGCGATGAGTAGAACAGTGACTATTTGTAGCAAATTTAGCAATCTTGCTATAGCAAGTTTCAAGTTTTGTTTTCAGGGAAAAGTGCAGGTTAGTTAGTAAAGATGCACCATAGGTTAGAGAGGGTAACAGGTAATAGTAGTAAAACTTTAGTTGGTAATGAGAGGAACTTATTGTGTCTGTAGAGTAATCCAAGTTTCTTGTGAGTCTCATATTTTAGATGTGGAGATCGAATTTAAGGTTTTCATCGATTATTACCCCTAACAATTTAGTATGGGTTACTAGCTCAATTTTGGTAGAGTTAAGAGAGAATACATTGAAGTCAGCTTTGTTGATAGGTGTATTTCTTTTGGGAGTAAAGATCATAAGTTTAGTTTTTTGGCATTTAAAGAAAGGTGATTTTTGTGAAGCCTGCAGGCACAACTATTGCTGGACTTTATTAAAACACAAATGCCCTTGACCATATAGTGCACACACCCACCAGAGGTTTAAACATACTGGACTTGATGTTAACCAATATGGGAGAGCACTTCCCCCCCCACAGTTACATCCTCCACTGACAAGGTCAGACCATAAAGCCGCATCCTTCAAAATAAAAATCAAACTCAGTAATCCCAGCAAGCCCTGTTAACAGTCAACAACTATTCCAAAGAGCACTACATCCTATTAAGTGATAGTCTGTCAAAATTCAATATTTCTCCCAATCCCAAGTTCACAGTAAACTATGCGGAATGGTTCACAGAGACCCTGTACAACCATACATATGACTGTATAGAGGCTGCTGTACTTACTAGAAGTAATCCCAAAAACTAAAAACAACACACACTGGTGGAATTCTAACCTTAATACGGCATATAACAGAAGGTAAAAAGTTGTGGCCAAAATCAGGAACAGCAACTCGCATAATAGAAGCTCTCTAATTAAACTGAACCAGAAACTAAGAGAGCTAATTAAGTCCAATAAGGCTAATTACAAGGTCAAGATAGCATAACAAGCTAAAGACAAACAAAAGGCCTTCTATAGCTGTGTCTGAAACCTCAAAGGTAGCACACAGCAGTGTGCTGAACTGGTGGTCAGTGGTGCCACCTTCAATGAGCACAGTGACATAGCAAATGTGATGGCCTCCCTCCCATAAAAAAACTACAAACATACCCCCCCCCCCCAAGTACAACAGCAAGCAGGTTTTGGTGGTGCTCACCAAAGCCAAAAACACAGTCTCAATGGGCCCTGGCAATATCCCAGGATTCATTCTAAATAACTGGAAACATGACCTAATCAGGACCACTTGAGTTACTTTTTAACTGTAGCCACAAAACAGGTTTTGTACCAGGATAATGAAGGACTGCAATGGTTATCCCATTTCATAATGGTGAACCATCAACCAACCCCAAAAACTACAGACCTATTAGTCTGACTAGTATAATATGCAAAGCCATGGACATGTACCTGACCAGACATATGCAACAGTTGGAATGTGAACAAAGGTTCCTTACCAGGAGAATCCAGGGTGTAAACACATTGCCCTGTATGGATCACCTTAAAGCCTTACCACTATACTTGGTCTCCTACAGGTTACTGAGAGGCAATATGCACACACATTCAATACAGATGTGCAAAGGCACATACTTTTGATGTTGCCCTGAAAATACTGTGCCTCTTCTTTTGTTGCACATTTTTGGGGGTTATATTTTAACATTTTATTTAACTGCAAACTAAATTAAAGTATAAATTATTCCATGAAATCTGACCCAAAGTATAACCAGAAATTTCTATGTTGTACTCAGACAATTTACTGTTACCCTCCCACAGATGTCCATTTTGTTCATTACAAGGCTTCAAAATGCGTATTTGTGGCTTTGTTCTGGTAGCCAAGACTACATTATGTGGTTGTCATGCATTTCATTTACACACACACACACACACACACACACACACACACACACACACACACACACACACACACACACACACAGCAAAGGACAGAGTTATCAGAAACCACATTCAGCAGCAGGAGAAAGTACAGGATCTAACTTAAGCAGGGTTATGTACCATTTAGCAATCACTCTCTGTCACTTCCTATGCCTGCCTCAGATCTGCCTGTGCTCCGTCTCATCTCTACTTCACACATTGATATAGTTTGCCAATTAGAAATAGTCAAAAGTCCATTTTAAGGTCAGCAATGTCTGTGGATTTTGCATGTGATATTCAACAATGAATACTATGCATTTACCACTGCCATCTAGCACAGTCTGATTTGTACAGTAGGCCAAGCCTTTCATTAATTTCTTAAGTATATTCACTAGTTTATTTGCATGAGTTTAGGGTAATTAGATTAAGGGAATTACATACCTACATAATACATACCAGTGTAGGGCTGTATTATGAAAGCTTATTTTTCAGTACTATGGAATGACACAATAAATGATGAAAAAGTGTATGCTGATGGAAGTCAAAGTGGTGATTTTCAGTTAAATTGCCCGAGTCCCTCATTTTGTCTAGTTGATATAACACAGAAATTTTGGTGGCTTGACAGAGTACATGGGATTGTGACAAACATCAATGCATACAGGAGGAACTGAAGGCAATGAGTGTAGGCAAGTTATGTGATTTACAGTTATTTTTCTTCTCCATCTCATAATCACATCACCCTCAGTGTCACCCTTTAAGGAGTGTATTTTTAATGTCCATAATGACAGACAAAGCATCCACCTGTCTCTACCCCAAGTAAATTTAATTTCTGAATGCGAATTGACTGTAGTAGGTTGGCCATGATTGACAATACAAATAACAAAACTCTTTCACTGGAAGACAGTGTCTAAGCCAGGAAAATAGAGACTGCTTTGTACTTGATTGGATAAGTGGTGGAGATCAGAAGTACAGGGTCTTCACCACAGGCATGCAGACTGAAGGCTACTATTGCAGGGTTGCTGCTAAGTAGTGCTGTATGAGAAATCAAAACCGTAACCATGCTCAAGGCTGACCCTGCCCTGATATTATTCTATCCCATTCCTTTTAAGAAATATTTATTTTGCCTCTTAGTTTGTTGTTCAGTTGAAAATAGTAGACTCAAAACACATTCCAAACATGCCTGAGTTTTGGACCATCTTAGCAAGTTCATAAATCCAAAAATCAGATTTTTTGAGAGTGGTACTGTCACTTTTTTTCTAGATATATTTGCATGGTGCAAGGAAAGGACTTTTAAAATATATCCCAAATCAAGAGTGATGAACACCATCACATACAGATATGTGTATTTACATATTCACTCACACACACACACACACACACACACACACACACACACACATGCACACATATGTGTGTGTGTGTATTTACATATTCACTCACACACATGCACACATACCACATCTGTGAGCACATGTACACACACACACACACACACACACACACACACACACACACACACACACACACACACAGATCTCATGGCATTTAATTATTTACATTTGTTTATCACAGCAGAATACTGATGTAACTAATTCAATTTCAGGCACTGCCCATGTGGAAAATATATAAAAATCAGTAGTAAAAGTATATTATATAAAGTCAAACACTATGCAGATAACAGTGACATAGTAATACAGAAACAATCACTCAAAAATGCATGCTCAATTAAATTGTAAAAGACGAGTCAAGACATGTAGGTAAGGAGCACAGTTGGTAATATTACTATTATGGTTGTTGAACTTTCATTTTTTTAAGTTGAAAAGGTTATCTCTTAGAAGTGTTTATGTCAGTCTACTGTTTAAGACAGCAGCATTTTGTGGTGATGACTATTTTTTTTCCTAAATTCAGGGTGCAAATTCATCTCTTTAATAGAAGTAGGTATAGATTCCCTTTTTCAGGACCCAAGGCTGAGACTCTGTGGTTGCCAGGGAATCTTCTTGGGCTAGGCTTATATAGCCTCCAGGGCCATTATCCTAGTACACACCTATGAACCTATGCTTGGCATACAAGGCATCCTCATACCCAGCTCTGATGGACATTTTGCACATCCACAAAATTAATAGCATCAGAACTATTAGATCCAAGATTTAAATTTTGCCTGTCACAGAAATAAGACATGCTGTTAAGACAGGTGTGTGTTTCAAAGGATCCCCAAGCTCTTGGACAGAGTTCATGTGAAGCAGAGTCCATTTCTAACCCTATTTAATTGTAACCCTGATCAATGGATGGGAAATCGTAAGTATACCCGAGGACTGGCTCCCTTGTCTCTGATGGACAGAGGCAGACAGTAATGCCCAAACTAACATACCCCCCCAACAAAACCTCTAGAAACTTCCTAACCAATAAACTCCTCCAAATAAACGTCAGTGATACATAGGGACACAACTGGAATGAGCTGCACAGCTAGGATTATAAAGGCCCTGTCTAAAGAGCAGGTCCTATTTTTATTTTGGTGGAAGTTAACACCCTAAATACCTGCTCAAGATATTTTATTAGTTTTGTGGATGTGCTGGAGGTTGCATAGTACTGAAACCTTTGAGGCTCTGCAGGTTAGACAGAGGTCTCCAATTAGCAGTACATATAAATTAGAAAAGATTCCGCACTTTAAGGTGGTCTGGAAAGCTCAAGGAAGATATGCTCTTCATTATCTTACTGAAGAGACAATGGCATCTGTTAAGCTGGGTCATATGCTGAGACAAGTATATACCAAAGGGGTCAGTATACTCAATTATGGGTTTGATGTAGTAGTAGTAGTAGTAGTAGTACTAGTAGTAGCAGTAGAGAGGGATAACCTCCTAAGATCTAGAAAAAAATACCCCTGCTGATTACTCTAGCTAGGTAAAATGATTTCCTAACAGTGGACACATAGTGATCAAAAGATAATTAGGAACTTGGGCACTTTCAAGGACAATGAACCGAGTCAACTTTGTCTACATCCTTATAAATTCTATTATAAGTTCCACTGCTTGAGGATGAGGCTGGTGAGGCTTATAGGTCTATAGTTTCCTGGCTCAGTAGTGGACCCCCCACCCACCCACCCCCGTGGAGCAGGATTATTACAGAAGTTCTCTGTTCCTCTGGCTCAAATCCATTAGAGAGGCTGAGATTGAATAGTCTCAGTACAGAGTCTACCAGAAAGTGTTTGGTGCCAACAAGATGGCAGCCTGGTACATTGTTAGGACCCATGGTGATAGTGTTTTTGGCCTTTGGAGTTCATACTTCAACTGTACAGATTTTTTGCAGATTGTCCAGATTTATTTCCTCATAAAAAAAGTTTTGACAAATCAGTGGGATGATTTAAGGATTAAAGTCAATAAATAATGACAATCATTTGAGTTTCAGACTTCACATCCTTCAGAAAATGTGTAGCAATACAAATCCTGTTATTCTTGCAACTTTTTAAGTTTATAAGAGAAATATTTAAAACGTGTCCCTATTTTGGGGCCTTTTGTCCACCCATTTTGTCAGGCTTTGTCCAGATTTCTTGAAGTAAAAGGTTGAGAGGTATGCCTTGGAGCCAACATTCAGTACTTTCGTGGAGGTGATCAGTTGGGATGGTCTGGGTGCGATAATTAGTGGGGGAAGTTTAAGGTGAAATACAGGAATAACGAGTTTGTCCAGCAATACGTTAGCTATGTCCTTAGGCACTTGATGTTATGTATTATACCCGAGCACTGCTAGTCTTTTGTATAGGTTTCTATGCTGAACATTGTTTTATGGTCATCTTTAGCAGAAGAAGCCATAGCTTTCACAATTTTCAGTGCATTTATAGCACTTTGCTCTGCAACTGCATGCAGAAATGCCCAAATAAGCACAGAAGGAATCACTTCTGGGACTATTTGCATTACCCAATGGAAGAGTCACTGAGTGGGGTATATGACTGCCTGTGTACATACTCTTCATTAACAAAAAAAGTTTGGGCTCAGTAGACTTGAACTCCATGTCTTCCACTCAACCTGCAGTAATTTCAGAGTTCAAATAATTCATGGTATCAGGAAGTGCAGAGGACACCATCTTGCATGCACTTCTGGCTCGCTGACCCCATACAAAAGCATTTTCTACATCTGTTTAGGAATTTGGCTGAATGTAGCTGACACTTTTGCCGAGGCTGCATTCAGCCAAATAATTCCTTCTCAGGAACTGAAGTACATCCTTCATTTTTCATATTAAGAAATGCATCTTTCAATGTACAATCTATGAACTAAGAATGCAGAAAGTTTTAGGAAGAGCTAAAAATTCGATTTACCTTTGCTCATGAGCTGCACATTTAAAACAAATTCTGTACTTTCAAAATATGTTTTACTGTAAAAGTATGAGGCAAATGAATCTTATTTATGAATCTGACAGCTGTCATTTTTCAAGACCTTAAAGTAAATGCTTTATTAGCATTCTCAAGTCTCTGCACTATAAAGCTACACAAGAATCAGTTGCTGGGTAGGACTTAATGTTTTTCAGTCTTTGTGATAAAAGATAAAGCCGCAGTGGTGCAGCGGTAGCGTTGTTGCCTCACAGCAAGAGGTTCTCCTGTTCGATTCTCGGCTGCAGTGCCTTCTGTGTGGAGTCTGCATGTCTTCTCCCCGCGGTCGAGTGGCGTTCGAAAGACATGCGTGAATGGATGTGCCTTCACTGAAGGTTGGGTGTTGGGCTGGCAACTTGGCACCATAAAAATCTACTGCCAATCATTAGCGGACCGGAGTTCCGCTGTGGCGACCCCTAACTGGGAAAAGCTAAAAAGACAAACAAAAGTCTTTGTGATAAAAGATCATGAGTCAGTAACAAAAAAAATATATTTCATATTTTAAAACAATACTGTTAACAGCCGTAGGACTTTGATAATACACGGTTATATGGCTTGTTTACTAACTTAATTACATAGGACTCCATCTCAAGAATTTAGTAACTTGTGAACTACAGACACACTTCTAAGCTGAAAATATAATTAGTATTAATGCATTACAATCTATTCAGCAGCCTTCTAAAAACTGAGAAGTCACTTTTGAGTGTTGTTCATGTACTGGTACACAAGTATACAAACAAATTATGTTGGAAACATTCTCAGCAAAATATTAAACAGCCTCGAAAAGTCTGGTTGCTTCAGTAACTGCAGTACAAATTCCTTTCAGATCTCGCTTCCAGTTCCATTTATAAAATTTGCATGTTTAGCCAGTAATTCAACTTTCTGACAGGTAAACCCAATTGGGTAAACAGCCATTCCAGGATTTCAGAACAAACTTACTCTACAGTAAAAACACCATGAGGGAGTTCACAAACAAAGGTTGGTTGCAGGTCTGTAGTGCACCTCACCCAAACTGTAAACCATTTTAAAATCTGCCCCTACTTTTAAAAGATGTAGTTATAATAGCTATATCCAGTATGAAAGTATGAACTCAGGACTCTCAGGTTTGGACAATAAAAGCAGGTGTAGAAAGGTGATAACCGAGTGGCTTTTTAACAGCTACAAAATGGAAACGTATTCAATATTTTCAGCCAGAGATTCTTTCAGTGTTTTATTCCTTATGATCGCATTACCAAATATCTAATATACACTTAGAAACATATTTATACATATATAAACAGATTCAGAAAGCCGTTTATTCATGCGTATCCTGGACATTTTCTTGATTTATAACCTTCTCTCTCACTCCCATCCTTTTGCATCCCAACCCAAGAATAATCTCCTTTTAATTCATGAAAATAAAATATTGATATGAAAGTTGCACTTTTAATGTAAGAATTGGTTCTGTTATGCTAAACAATTAACTATTTCTTGTAACTCCTCTTAGGGATCCCCAAAAAAGTAAGTGAACAGTAACAATGCAGAAGGCAATATAAAGTGCATACAGTTTGCCAGGCCATGTTATAAACCTTAAGAGATAAAAAGGAAAAAAGGGTAGGAGTAAAAGTCTTTGATAATTTGACACAGCCATCCTTCAAGGGGGAAAAGACTGTACTCTGGGGAAAATAAGTCAGGAGAATATCTACATGTAATATATGTCTCAACTGTACAGTCAGCACTACTGATCAGCTAATTCTTGTGACCAGTGCATTTACGCATACAGCTGTTTTAGTGCATAATTAAAAAAAAAAAAAACACAAGTCATGCTATGCATCATCATCAATTATAAATAACTTTAAGCCATTATAAAAATCAATGTTCATTTTTGCCATTTACCAGACTTCTGGCTGAGATAGTAATTGTGTTAATGAGTACTAAAATGGAAAACATCAGCATAGCTGTTAAACATATGAATTGAGTTCTGAACTCATGTCCAAGGATATCTTTCATCATGCTGACGGCACTTCGTGTACACTCTCACCCTAATCCTGGGAAGAGCATTACACTAAGGCACTTCAAGTCAACACGCAGGTGTGGTGTAACACAACAAAAGTCTGTTCTGTTAATGTAAATTCTTATATTACTAAAACAAATCTACTGTATCCTTCACAACCAAAACAAAACTAATAGCTATTTTTTATTGGATTGTTTCTGCCCCCATGCCATGGACCAGCAAGCCTCTAAGGGGCAGTTATCCAGGCAGCCCTAGTAGTACTCTGTACTCTTGCTAGTGTACTGATGTGTTTCTTTTCTAGTATCAGGCAACAAATGAGTGTGCCAATGCAAGAAGGATCCAAGCAGTGAGAGTATTTTTCATTTATTAATCTAACCCCCACTCCCTGGTGTGGACATGAACAACTGTATCCCACACTGACCAGCTACTCTCCCCCAGTCTGTGCATATGTCCCCCCATCCGCTGAAAGAGGTTATCATCACCGGCTTGGTGATTGCACTCACATGCTCCAAACCCATCCCCTCAGTCAGTGTCAAATGAGCTTTTGCTCTTTAATGTGGCCCTATCAACGCAGTAGTAGTACAAGAACACTCATCCCCCGCTGCAGGACAGGCATGCTCATCCTCCCTGTGTGCACGGTCATGCATCAAGCTACTAGTTGAATGTGGATCACCTGGGCTGTAGTCACAGCTTTATTCTTCTACGTCACAGATGCAGGTAAATTAACACTGCTACAGCAATCAAAAAGGTCAAAGATTTTCAGTTGTGTTCAGGTCTCTTAAAAGCCAGTACTTGACTTCTTTTTTGTTCATTGTCTGGCAAAGTGATCAAGTAGAGAAATCAGTAGTACAGCCATCTAAAAATAGTGTCCAAAAATGTGCAATATCCTATACACACAAAAGCCATATAATAAACTGCTCTATAACACATTATGTTTAAAGTCCTTTGCCAATGCTTACATTTAGAGATGGTCAAAAAAAGCAAGTTCCCTCATGTCAATGTGATTTTTTTTTTTGTTAAACAGCTATGCTCATTCAATGGAGACCCATTAAGGGTAACCTAACCAAACTAAAGATACATGTACCTCTTCATGCAAGGAATGTCTACTTTACTTCAGCGCATGCTTCCGCAGTCTCCTGTTAAACCCAGCCTGAAAATGAGCCTGACACTTCAGCTGAAGCTCACCTCCTTTTTCTTAGCAGAATTGCCTCAGTCTGTTTGTAGTTGCCCATTAAATTCTGAGCTTTAGTGTCACAGTGCATTACAGATGTACATTTTAATGGAAATATCTGCACTGAAGAGTTGCAAACTTTCAGTTAACCAAGATGTGTCCTCATTACTGCAAAGCAGTAGCATTTAGCCTTGTTTTCCAGATGCCAAAAAGGGGATGGTGAATAATATTTGCCCCTTCATTTGTCCACAAGTACGGCACACTGGACTGAAAAGCAACAAAAATCAAAATTGGGGGTAACCAGTTGTCACAAGTTAATTTATTTATTTATTTTATTTTACATTTTATTTTATTTTACAAATGTAAAATAAATAAAAATAAATGAATGCTTCAAACTATCCAATTAAATGTTAATGGTTCCCATTAAGAACACAGGTACTGTAGTTTTACTGCTACAAGAAGGCACACTGACCACTGAAACCCCACTAGTAAAAAAAAATAAATGTAGAAATGCATGAGTGGAAGGAATGAACACATGAACAAAAAGGTGACGGGCATTTCTTATACTTTGTTCATAACATTCTTAAATTCAGTGATAACCTATCCGTATCTGTTCAACATGTCTCTTCATTCTTCATGTTATAATTGCAAGTCTTCTCAAGGAGGTTGCCAGATTTCCACTTGTCTTACATAACGTTTTGATAATGTGGTAAGAAATATAACTATGTGTTGTCTTGGAAATTATCTTGCGTTAAGTAGGTTAATAATGCTGCCTCCCCCATAAAAGGAGCATGGGCTTTGTGAAGCTCTTAGACAATAACATGTAAATAAATATAATGTATTTTCACACCTGACTGCACACTTTGCTTTTTATACATGCTTCATTGTATTTAATGTGTATATATTTAGTTTTTTGGAGGTGCTCCTTCCAGATCACCTCCATAACTTGTATTCATCATCATTGTGTCTTACTGTTTTTAAGGACACATTACAGATGCACTTATTTCATAAAACAATTCAAAGCACATTTTTTACTCAGGCAAAACAGAAAGAAATATGGTCAGAATAATGCAGTTAATTTTCTTACTTCATTTAGCATTCTACAGTTGTGTGTATTAAACTTTTTAGACATGATTTTCAGTGCATGCCTTTATTTTAAATTTTGTTACTTTCACACTAAAAGATGCTTAACACATGATCATTATTCCTGAATTTCCATCTGTTTTGATGTTGCTATTATCATTCAACAAAGTATAATGACTTCTGAATTAACCCTCTCGTTTTTGCTGTTACATACATGCTACACAGACTGGCTGTTCATGCAGAAATTTAAGGTTCCAAACCATTACATTCAACCAGACAGGGCTCCCTGGTCACCCCACAAAAGGTACACTTGTATCTACTAGAATTAACATGGTTAGATGTACAAATTGAAAACACATTCGCTGCATAAGCAGTATTACTGGACTTAAAATACTTGGCTGTACCTGCACAGGTTAGTTACCTGTGGTTAATGCTCAACAAAGTCCACTAAAAATCTGTCACCTACCCAGCTAATGTATTCAAATAAAACTAATAAACTACTCAGTAGTCATGTAATACACACGGCAGCAGTAACAATCCCACAGCACATGTATCTGCAAATGAGACGCATATTTCAATCAGCACACTATCTAGCTTTATGTACTACTTAATGCCCTGTAACAGGATTTTTATCCAACTCATCTGCTTATACAACAAGTCATTTTGTTTTCAGATATGTGCTTTACCTTATGCTAGGGGGTGGCAGAACCAAAGTCCATCCCAACACGCAGTGGGCATAAGTCAGTGAACCAGTTCTGGACAGGATACACACCCCATACCACTCCAGAGTGTAGACAAGATGAAGCCCTAACTTTACTGTGACCCTGATGACTTGTGTTAGACAACAGCTCAGGTACTGGAGGTGTCAAGTGTGGAGAGGTGCAAAGGAGTGTCAGTCATCAACTTGTCCATTCCTGAAGGGAGACTAAAACAAAATGAACGAAGACAGACCTGCTCGAGCTAAAATATTTTAATGAGCCACACTAAATTAAAATAGGTTTAGTGCTTCCATTCCATACAATTGGAACTTCATCAGAACACACATTAATCCAGTCGTCAATTTTATATTCAAATTAGCCTATCAAAAGTTACTAAAAATCACATGATTCATTAAAACATAAATAATTAAAAAATATATATGTATACACAACCTTTAATAATTGTAGCACACAGTTTCTTAATTTTAAAACTGGGGCTAATGTACAACCCTCATTTAAACCAGGCGGAGACATAGCATCCAGCCTAATTTGCCATCTCAGTTCTTGTAAATTAAGATCTATCACTCTACCTTGCATGTCCTTCTTTACCTGTTCTATAACAACAAAAAAAAAAAAACAAAATGATGGGCAGGATTAACTGAGATATGTTTAAATAGAGCACTAGTGGATTTTCTATTTTTGATGTCAGTATTGTGCTCATAACTATGGTCCTTCGATCACCTTGATGTTTTTCGCCTAGATTCTTGAAAGGAGGGTGGGTCTTATGCCTGTAATCTAACACTCCCCTGGTGATGAGGGTAGTTTTACCAACTAGCCACTGAAGTTAGGATGGGGTTGCAGGAATTAACTGACACTATATGGGGTGATGCTGGACATCATGCAGATCTGCTCAGTTATGGCATAACACAAATTCCTGGCATAAAAGTACAGCAAGTGTGATACTGCTGGCTTGCTCTAATGTCTTTGTATCACCCTTTCACAACATATCAACAGCTGTAATAGTACCACTGACATTAAATTTAATTGCAACTGGAGCAACACCAGCTGGAAAGGTATGTAAATGGAAGAAAAAAATGCTGACATGCATGCATACATATACTGCACATATATGCATACTATCTACTACCTATCTGATGTGGGAAGAAACGTGAAACCCAGTGAAAATCCATTTGGGCATAGAGTCTGCACATAAAGCAAACCAGTCTGGAACTAACAGAACCAAGCTCTTTCAAGCAACAGTGTTAGCCACTGTTATTTGCAAGAACTTTTTTCTGCTGCTACATACTGTGGCTTGTCTTTCTGCTGACATCAGTGGGAATTCCAACAACCTGCTGTGCACTTCAGGAAATCACTGTTCTCCAGCAGGAAACTCTGTTCTCTACTGGCTGCAAACGCTGACACTTCATCTACTAAAGTCATTGGCAATGAGCAACAGAAACAGAAAGCGTATTCTCAAACTCAGATGCATAGCATAGTTTGGAGAAATTCACCACTGCTGTATGTTGAAAACGTGTCAGATGAAGTGTTCTAGGATTTCATTGTACAAAAAATAGGTTGTTATAGTTTCACAGCTTGAATTAAGAGACACTTGCAGTCATAACAGACCAATCTACTTTCATGATAAAATGATAATAGATGGAAACTAGTTAACTAAATTGTGATTCCACAGAGAGATCACCATGGCAACCAAATAAATCTCCAGTGAAAGCCCCTAAAGATTTACAGCTGCTATGCAGTCTGAAAACCATACCACCTTTTTTGTATCAGGGAACAAATGAAAGCGCCAAAAAAACAAAAGAAAGAATACAAGGTGGAGGATCAGATGAGGAGGCAAGAAATGTGGAAAAGGTATAACTATAGTTGCAAGTACAGAAAACTCCTCGAACAACCTCATGTTGATCAGGATCTGATGCAGGTATGGTTAAGGAGAGGTGAATTTAAACCAAAAGATGAAAGGTTAATATTAGTGGCCCAGAATAGTGGACTACATATACGTGGGAGAAACAGATAAATGCAGGTTCTGCAAAATAGAACTGGAAACAGTCACTCATCCTGTTGTTGGGTGTGACACACTAATGGCAAAGGACATGTATTCCAAAAGGCATAACAACATGGCAAGACTGCTGCACTTTTGATTGTGCAAACATTACAAAATTGAAGTAGCTGAGAAGCATTGGAAACAAGAGCCACAAAGCATTACAGAGAATGATGAAGTTTATATCACACGGGATTAACCATTATCAACAATTCAAAAAAATAGATGTGAGAAAACCAGATACAGTCTATGAAAAGAAGACAAAAATAGCACTGATCATTGAAATTGCTACGTACAGTGAGACACAAAGCCATAAAGTACCAGGATTTTCAAGCAGAAATAAGGGCAATGTGGCAGGAGAATACCCAGTCAGTTCCAATAGCAGTGGGAACAATGAGTCAGACAAAGAATTTAAATTCTTAATTAGATTAGATATGCTACCGATACATGTAATGCCATACGAATTAAACATGGAGTCAGTTCTGGGTACACTGCAGGTGCTGCGAAGAACACTTCTGGCTAACAAAGACAAACAAAGACAAACAATATTAATTTCACAAACTTTAATCATATTTTGACTTCGTAATGGGGTCCATTCCTGTCATGGTAAAAGAAACTCAAAAGATTTGGAAAAGTAAACTAGATTAAACCAAACACTATTTCCACATAAACTTTAATTTTAAAACTTTTCTGTAATGTTACAATGTAAATGCAATGATAACACCTTAAAGATTATGAGTATGTGTTTTACCTCTCATTATTATAATTATGTTTAATTGTATAACGGAGGTCAATTACCTTGTAACAAGGGTTATTTTAGATGACCAATGCTCATTAATTACAAAATTAAACAATATGCAAAAATGACATAAAAGACCATTCCAAAGATTTCAATGGAGCATGCTCCCGAATAGTTAAGTCAAAAGCAGACTTTCAAGATATGCAAGCAAATGGACCACTAAAGCATTTGTTAAAAATAATTTAAAGTGATTTTCTGAAAAAAACAAGACTACTTCAAGTAACTTTACAGGACTGCAGTCAAAATGTAATGCTATGGAAATTATTATAAATCTTCTCCTCAAATGCGGAGGATCTCAAAACAAAGAAAAAGGCTAGATACTCACCAGTAAAAATAGAAGGTTTGTCTGGAACAATAACATAGATTTTAACGGTTCTTACAGGTACCAGGACGGTACTGACAAGTTGCTCGACTCTCCATACCCATTCCCCTATGCAGATGACGCGCCTGCGACTCAGTCTGTCACAGCATTGTAAATAAAAAAAAAATAATAATAATAAATAGAACTCTGGACAACAGCTGAGGACCGTCTTGCTTCCCCATCAAACAAGTCACATCCGTGAGGTGAAGGATTTTTGTTTATTTTTCATGTATTAAGTCACAATAACTAACGTATCAGCAGCTAAGTTCCTAGTTTCTGGAAAAAGGTTTTGATTCTTCCCATATACAAAGAAGGTTATTCCACATCATTAATAATGAACTAGTATCTGTTACTGAGGAGCCTTGAAAAATGCTTTCAAAGTTTCAACAATTAAGAAAACTCCATTTTATTTCCAATTTACAACATGTTTTCCTGCCTAGCAATGATGCTGATTAAATCCTGCTTGGTGAAGTACTTCTTTCAGATCACTTAAAAGCATCTATCACTGTTACTCATTCTATACTTCTCAAGATCCTGTATAAATTCTAGTCCTTTCTCTCAAAGTCACTAAGTGGTTCACTAGTTATCTACTGGACAGGCAACAGTTTATTGGATGGAACAATGCCGACTTTCACCACCTATACATGGTTGCTGGAGCCCCTCGAGACTCAAGACTGATCCATTCCTTTTACAACTTTCATAACTACATGCTCTATTCTGGTCCTAATGTCCAATACACTCATAATTCTAATGCCTATGCAAGTAAACTCCAAACACAAATCTAGCGTTCATTACAGTTATGGCTCAGACAAATGATACTGACTCTTAATTCATTAAATACCAAAGTTCTGAAAAAGTGTCAGAGTAGAAAAGCATCAAAGCCCCCTATTTTCAAAGGATGGACATGCTACTACATCTCGACAGCTTACCTAGCGAGAAAGTTAACTGCAACAAAACTACTCTAACTACTCATAACAGAAAACCAGCTTAGATGTGAGAAACAAGTGGCTACTGTAGTATGAAAACTAAATTACAAATTAAGTAGCTTCAACAAATCTAACAAGTCCCTTGTTTTATTGTGAACCAAGTAGTGTGAATAAAAGCCTGACTCAATTGGGTAGGACCTCCTGGATGGTTCTTTTTTTCAGGACAGAATGGAAATCTTGCATAAAGGCCTTTGCCTGATTGGGTAGGACATCAGGCAATAAGGAAAAAGGGCTGGGGAGTTTCAAAAAAAAAAAAAATTCGATAATCTCTGCATATGATCCTTCTTGCTTATTAGTCTCACATGATGGTGAATCACAAGTGTGGGTTGAGGGATATGCATCCCCAACTGCCTCCAAAGGAGAGCAGTCAGGCAACCCTTCAGCAATTCCAAGGGGCCTGCCAGAGAAGGGCCTTCAGAAATCCTGGTTCTTTGGACCATCCTGGCCTCTGGGTCTTTGTCTGTTGAAGCAGCCACCTCTGCCAACGCCACCTCTGTCAGAAGAGGAATCATACTGGTGCCTATACTTACAAAACCATAGTGAGTGAGGCCCCTTTTGATTTCAGTTTAAAAAGTGTGCTGAGGGGTCTCGAATCTCATTCCTACTATAGACAGGGTCTTGTGAAGGACAGTTTAAAGTTGTCCACAAGATCACACAAAACACAGTCAGGCTTGGCACCTCATGGTTATGC
This sequence comes from Protopterus annectens, assembly GCF_019279795.1. Taxonomy (NCBI): domain Eukaryota; kingdom Metazoa; phylum Chordata; order Ceratodontiformes; family Protopteridae; genus Protopterus; species Protopterus annectens. The sequence goes on along the minus strand of NC_056739.1, from coordinate 397,498,461 downwards.
CCACTCCTGCTACGCTTGCTGTCCCATCCACTGCATTATGTAGTAGGAGTATGGACAGAGTGATAATGTTGGACAATGTTAACAGAGTAGTTTGGAGGTGCTTCTGTGACTCTGTTGTGAATGATATTCTTCAGACTGGTCAACACTTGTTGAGAAAGATTCCTCTAGAATCTTGTCATATGTGTGGCATAGTTCACGACCCAGATGGCAAAGAAGTTGAAAGCATACACCTAGTTCTCCTGTCTAGCCATTATTTTCTTGGGTGAAGTGATAAGAGTCTTCAGCAACTCTTTTTGGTTGCTGCTGCAATTATTACAGAGTCTACCAGGGAAGTTTTAGCCCAAAAGGTTTCATCTTTAGGAGGTCAAAGAATTTTGGCAGGCTTTCTTGGGACAGAGTCACAAGTGTCAGGTTCCTGCCAAAACTTACCTACCATTAACTCCTGTAGCTTGTCCATGGGAATAACCACTAAGGACACTGAAGCATACAGAATGACCCCTTCAAAAAGTACTACTTCATCCTGAGAAGGATGTTTGGTTGGCAACGATCCCCTCTGCTGCATGAATTCCAGGATTTTGCCAAAGGAAGCTTTCTGAAGAGGGGATTATGAGGGAACTCTCTCCATCATCCAAATTGATAAGCTTAGTCAGTGAGTCCACAAGCCTCCTCTTAGGATCATAGGAAATTACTAGGCTATTGTCCCCGAGGCCCTTACAAGCCTAGCCAAGAATTTAGCCAATGTTCCAAGTCAGCACCATATGCCACTGTCAGGCAGGGACATAGGTGAAATCCCAGGGGTGTATTTTGTTTTTCCCATCCAGTTATCCAGGTTGCACTTAAAAATGTTTAATGAGGTGCTCTGTTTTACGTGGAGAGGGAGTCTATTCCACAAAAGGGGGAGTCTCTGGGACACAAATCTGTCCTGGCAACAAGTCCTATTGATGTCGCAGACCAGGTTGAGGTCACGCATCCAGTTACTCAAGTGGAGCTTGATTTGCAGATATGTCCATGTCCTCCACTTAAATGGTTCAGGTGATGAGGCTCCCAAGTCCTCAGAGAACTCAAGGGATAAAGTGTGGGGTCTATGGAATGAATATGCCCTGCAGATGCCCTTGCTGAAGCCAACCCAAATGAACGGAGTCATGGGGAGAACCTGTAGTCTGTAAAACATAAGGATCAGCCTTGCATGACAAAGAAATGATCCTCCCCTAAAATGCAAAGCTGCCTTCTCCACTAGGGTACCAACAGTCGGATTCAACTCTCTAAAAGAATAATGAGAAAGACCCAGGTGAAATTCTCATATCCACCCAACTGGTCAGCACTGAGGAGGTGATCAGAGCCTAAGTTTCAAAAGCTGAAGTCTCCGACTGTAACACATCCTCCCAATTCCTCAGCTCCAAGAAGGCCACAGTTAGAAAACTCATATCCAACACCACTAGAGTTCAAGAAATCTGTGTTTAACAGACCACAGGATATTGGTAGACAGTACAGATTTGAGGGGATGGATGCCAAAGGATGAATCAGTGAAAGAGCCTGGATAGGGGTAAAATTAATGGATCTGGACAGCTTTGGAGCTGACAGAGTAGCAATGACCCCAATCTTGATCTAGGTCTTTAGAAACTTCTGCAATAAGTGATCCAAATCAACCTCTGTAGGACCTGAAAAACCTTGCAAATTGAAGAGCAACCATCAAGACCCTCTTCTACCCTATCTTTTTTGGAAAATCCTGGATATTTCTAGTAGTCCCCAATTTCTTGATTCAGATGAGGACTGTATGAAGGAGTCCAAGACGCATGCTCTTCAAAAGCTTGGGAGTCTATGTAGGAGTCAAAGATTCAGTGGACATTTTCTAGACTCAGAGTCCTTAGATTTTGATGGCTTTTCTCCCTCCTTTTTTGACTTAATTGGTTCTGGATATGGAGGAAGAAGCCTTTTTACTATTAACTTGTTACTTCGATCTGAAAGTGCCCTCAAGCTAAAAGCAGCACAAATGTTGCTTGAGATTTGTGCCCACATTTTGTACACTTTTTAATGTTTGTAGCCTTTATCATTTTATCAGGTGCAATAAGAAACAGCAAAAAAAATCTCTACAAGTGCTAATAATAATTAGATGTATAATGCTTAACAATAATCTAAGGAGAGAAAGACACAAACAAGAACAGTAACTACTACTACACTTAACAATAACTACAAGTCTTATCTATAGAACTACACTACAACCAAAACAGTCACAAACATCTACCAAAATGGCAACGCAGTCAAGAGTAGAAGGGCTAAAGGTAAACTAATCCTACAATACTAAGTGAACTATAAGAAAAACTACTAACAAATGAGGCTAAATGCCCACAAACAGCATATCTAACAAAGCATTTAAATAATAAAAGAGGTGGAGCACTTATTTGCAGAGACCAGCACTGCAACGTTTAAAGGCAGTAAATAACATGAGACAGTCCAGGAGAAGAAAGGCCTTATGGAGCTGTAAAATATTTGAAGGGCTTAAGGCTGGAGCACTAAATTGAATGGATTAGACATGAGTGGGGCTCTGAAGAAGCTGTATGTTGGATCAAAGAGACTGGATGAAAAGGATCCATTCATGGTAATTGCAGACAATTCCAGGAAGGCAGAAAGATTTTGTTTACTAGAAGTTCTCTGGATTCAGCCACCAGGGACGGTGTCACTTGCAGTAACTGGATATTCAGACTAGATAATTTAGTGAACTGAAAACCAGTGACCACTGTATTTTCTACATCCAGTGGAGTACCCTCCTGTGAAAACTCAAGATGGGAAAAGTACAGTTTTGTACCTACCATAAATGTAGATGTTCAAGTGTTCACACTGCTGCAGTCATCACACTTGGATTATCCTGCTGTCAGGCGGTCCTGCAGTCGGCCAGAGTTCCAAAGTCTTGGTCTGGCATCGGTTGCTGTTGCTTCTTCCCTGACGTCAGTGCGCCAAGGGTATATAAGATGCATCAGACGCCATTTTCTTCAGTTCTTCTTGCCCCAGATGTCAGGTGCCCCCAAGTGGGTAGGCAATACATATTGCTAATCAGAAATGTACATATGAAATAAAAACAATACCTTCAGTTACCAGCAAATACACCCCAAAGGTTGTATAGGATAGAAGGGTATAGATAAGTCCAGCTAGTTCAGAGGGGATGGAGGGAGGGTAACCTGGACTGCAGCAGTGTGAACACTCTAACATCTACATTTATGGTAGGTACAAAACTGTACTATGTTCATCGTGTTACACTGCTGCAGTCATCACACTTGGGTTGAATCCCAAAGCTAAGTTTGGGTGGCTGGTCTATAAAGAGTTAGGATTGGCTAAGAGGCCCTGCAGAACTGCAGTGGCAAATCCTGCTCTGGATTTAGAGTAAAGAGGCAGGTGGTAATGCTTGGTGAAGATGTGCACTGAACTCCAAGTTGCAGCCTTTAAAATTTCCTTGGTAGGTACTCCTCTGAGAAAGGCTGCTGAAGTGGCTGTTACCCTGGTGGAATGAGGCCTAATTTTATCAGGGACTGATTTTCCATGCCATGTGTAACAGTACCGAATAAAGTGTCCTATCCATTTGGATATAGTCTGCTTTGAGATAGCCTTGCCTTGTGATCCTGCAGCATATGCTACAAACAGTTGATCAGTTTTCCTGAAAGCTTTTGTTTTGTCCAAGTAGAAGCGTAGCTGCCTGTGTATGTCCAAAGAATGTAGACGTTTCTCCCCTTTATTTTGGGGGTTTGGATAAAAAGTAGGCAAATGGATGGTTTGGTTAAGAGCCACACTAGATACCACCTTTGGCATGAAGGTAGGGTTTGTCCTTAAAGATACCCTATCCTGATGAAAATTTATAAAAGGTTCCACTGCCATTAATGCCTGTAGCTCTGAGACTCTTCGTGCTGAAGTTACTGCCAGGAGCAGAGCTTTTTTCCATGATAAAAATTTTAGATCGGCTGTACTGGCTGGCTCAAAAGGTGGTAGGGTCAGTTTTTCCAAAACGAAATTAAGGTCCCAAGTTGGTGCTCTCCGGGGCGGTCTTATGTTTTTAGCCCCTCTGAGGTACTGCTTTAGCAAGAGATGAGAGAATAAAGGAGGATCCGTGTTGTAATGTGCAGAAATGGCAGAGGCGTGAATCTTAATTTATGAAAAGGATAGGCCTCTGTCCAGCATCTCAGTTAAGTATTGTAAAATCTGAGGAATGTTTGGAACAAGAGGGTCAAGGCTGTGAGCCTGGTTCCAGGCGCAGAATCTCTTCCTTTTTCTGAGTAAGCCTTCCTGGTGCTAGGCCTCCTGGCCTCCAAAATGACATCCATAACAGCTTTAGAGAGAGGTGTTGCCTGTTTGACTAAAGTATCTGCCATGCAGCCAGGTTTAGGGTATTGAGTTGACCGTGCAGGATCTGATTGTTTTGTTGAGTCAGAAGGTGTGGAATTTGGGGCAAAATCCATGGTGGGCCCTGAGCCAAGTTCCTTAAGATAGGGTACCAGTGCTGGCGTGGTCAGTCTGGAGCAATCAGGATCATCTGTGGTTTTTCTTGTCTGGCTTTTAGGAGTACCTTTGAAAGGAGAGGCAGTGGTGGGAAGACATAGACTTTTAGGTTTTTCCAGCTGAACAGAAGCGCATCCACTTTCCATGCTTGTTTGTGATACGTCCTTGTGTAGAATTTTTGTAGTTGGCAATTCAGAGGGGAGGCAAAAAGATCTATGTCTGGGCATCCCCATTTTTGTGTTCTGCTGAAGATTTGTGGGTTCAATTTCCATTCGTGAGGGTCCATGATATTTCTGCTTAAGTCGTCTGCCAGAGTATTTTTCTTTCCTGGCAGGAATTATGCTTGCAAGTGAATGTGGTACATTAGAGCTGTGTTCCACAAGGTCATGGCTTGCCTGCATAGGGGATAAGAATGAGTGCCCCCTTGTTTGTTTATGTACCACATTACTGTGGTGTTGTCTGTCTTTAGTAATAGTTGTCCGGGGTGTAGAAGGTCCTTGAAAGCTGTTAGGGCATTTTGAACAGCCAACATCTCTTTTTGATTGATGTGAAGATGCATCTGGTCTGTGGTCCACTTGTCCTGAATGCATGTTCCTGCCATGTGTGCTCCCCAGGCGTAATCCGAAGCATCTGTTGTTAGAGTTTGCCTGGCTGTGGGTTGGGTAAAAGGCTGACCCTTGTTTAGGTGACATGCCTGTGCCCACCATCGAAACTCCTGTTGTAGGCAGGGAATTATTGCTTCTAGACTGTGAGAATGTTGAGTCCAAACACTTTTTAGGTACCATTGTAATTTCCTCATATGCAGTCTGGCATATGGTATTAGTAGTATGCAGGATGCCATGAATCCCAGGGCCTGCAGCATTTTTCTTGCAGGGAGATGGGACGTTTTTCCCAGTAGTTGAAAATATTGAGTTAGTTGCACTTGTCTGGCGTGAGGTAAGCCATCTGGGCTGTTGTATTTAAGCTGGCACCCAGGAATGTAATCTGTTGTGAGGGCACTAGATTTGACTTTTTTTCGTTTACTGTATACCCTAGAGAAATTAGCAACCTTTTCACAAATGCCAGATGCTGTAGAAGAATGTCCTTTGTCTCTGCTTGAATGAGGCAGTCGTCCAGCTATGGATATATTTGAATCCCTTTTTGTCTGCAAAATGCAATTACTGGTGCCAGGCACTTTGTGAAGACCCTGGGCGCAGTAGATAAGCCAAAGGGCAGTGCAGAGAATTGGTAGTGGCTTGTACCAGCTTTGAATCGGAGGTATCTTCTGCAATTTTTGTCTGATAGGGACATGCAAGTATGCCTCTTTGAGGTCCAGAGTAACAAGCCAAGCCTTCTTGCCCAGCATGGGTAGAAGCTGCTGTAATGTCAATATTTTGAATTTTGGAATATCCAGGTAAGTATTCAGAATTGAAAGGTCCAGTATAGGCCTCCAGGCTTTGTCCTTTCTGGGGACCAGGAAGAGTATTGAGTAAAATCCTTGTCCTTGTTCCTGTTGTGGTACTTTTTGTATAGCTCTCATGTCCATGAGGGCTGACATTTGTTTTTGTGCCTCTGCCCATTGATTTTGTGGCAGGTCTGGCATTCCTTTTAGCTTTGGTAAAGTATGGAAGTGGAATCTGTAACCTTGAGACACAATATTCAGGACCCATTTGTCTTGGGTGATTGTTTGCCAGTTTTGAGAAAAAAGTGCTAGTTTTCCCCCTAAGGGGGCTTCCAGAAGGGACGTGCTTGGCGTACGCAAGGGAAAGTCATTGTGACCGTTTCCTGTAAGGTTGAGACTTGTCCTCACCTCCTTTTGGGGTTGAGGTGCCCCACTGTCGGTGTCTGTTTGAGCCTTGGGGTTGAGCTCTGCCTCTTGGATGTCTGTATCTGCCTCTCTGTGGCCTGTCTGACACTGGAAAGGACCAATTTTTTGTTGGCCAATTTCTGCTAAACTGAGGTGGCTGTACCTGTAAGAAATCCTTGACTGTTTGCATAGATTTAGCTTTATCCTCCATTTTCTTTAACACCTCTTCTGCCTTAACACCAAACAAGGTATCATGTTGTAAAGGAGCATCCAATAACTTTGCCTTAACATGTTCAGGTAAACTCTGTTCTTTTAACCAAGCATGTCTTCGAATAACAGAACCTGTAACTGCGGCTCTACAAGAGGCCTCTAAAGGATCAAAACCACATTGCAGAGTATGTTTTCCCACCTGTTCAACTGCATGCAATAAATCCTGCATTTCTTTACAATCAGGAGCTTCTGAGCTAGCAAGCATTTTCTGTTTTAACTGAGCCATTAAATATTGTTGGTACTTAAGCATGTGAAACTGGCAATTTAAAGCTCTTACTGCTAAAGTTGCAGACATGTATACTTTCTTCCCCCATCTATCCAAAGCTCTGGAATCTCTGTCAGAGGGTACTGGATTTTTTGCAATGAAAGCCTTAAGCCCTTTTGGACCCTGGGAAATAGTTTCTGGATCAGCAGAAGGGTTTTTGTAAAGAAACTTGTGAGAGTCAGGGACTCTATAGTACCTGTCTGGCTTGGCTGGAGCAGGGGGCAGAGAGTCAGGAGATAAGCTGGATTCAGAGAACACATCATCCACAATGTCTAGTACAGGCGGAATAGCCAGGGGCCTGTGCTGAGGCAATAAGAGGAAATCCCTGAGCCTTTTCTTGGATTCTGAGTATTCCTGACTTTCCCAATGGAAATGTTCCCTCATGGTATGTAAAGTTTCCCCAAAAGAGTAATCCTCAGGAGGAGAGGCTGAAGGGATAGATTCCTCAGCATCAGAGGAAAAAATAAAAACCTGAGGGTCATGCAAAGTCACTTTCCTCCTTTTTTTCTTTGATAGAACTTTCACAGAGTTCCATTTCAGTAGTGTACTGTCGTGATTCCAGCTACATCAAAGACTGCCGTACTCAACGCTAGAGGTTTAAGCCACAAAATGATGAAGCATCAGACTTCAACATCGAAGACATTGAAGACATCTATATTTGCAAAAATTAATGAGGATTGCTTTCATAACAATAATGGCTCTCTCTCCTTTCCAAGGTATTGCGTCTACCGTGCACTCATGGCTGCTGGAAACTGTAAGGGTATATCCATATGCATTAGACACCCTACTGTTTCATAGTAGTCACAGCATAATTCTTACTTAGAGCTTTAAAAAAAAAAGTCTAGCTCGACAAAACTGCCTACCATACAACTGCTAACTTCAGGCCATCTTCTATGCTGCATAAAGAGCATACTAATTACAAAAACAACTCAATAAAAATTATCCATCAAACCCATTAAATTTGTATTGGTGAATAACTATCCCTCTATCAATTTATAAAATTATAGAAAATTCAATAGATAAGCCAATACATTGTCTTGTACGCACTGTCTTGTGCAATTTATCCTCTGGGTGGTGATCTCATTCTCCTTGATCTTATCCTCACAATCTGCTCCATCTCCTGTTCCACCCCACTTGTCATCTTCACCTCCTTTGTAAAATCTGATGACCTATCCCTCAATACAAGACTCCCTACCCATAAAAAACACAGTATTTTGGGATTATTCTAAGGTCAATATACTACATAATGCCAGCTTTCATATTTCACTTAACAAACCTTTTCACGATGCCACCCTTGCCCTTGTCTTGGCATTCCCTTCAGAATTATATTTCCTAATGCACATCTGTGTATAACAGACTGTTCCCATCTACCAAAAGAACAAAAAATAGATTCAAAGGTAAGCCAGTATGGTAGAACACTTGCAAAATTCAACTTTATATAAAAAAGACAAAATAAACAAGACTCTCAGGTGCAAAATTAGCTACAAAACCAGATATGAACCAATAATTATTTCCAGTGCTAATAAATCAGCCACACCGTCTTTTTTAGCTACACTGGAAAACTCAGATATAATACCCAGTTCTCCTCCAAACTAATCTTGAATGGCATACCTCACTCCAGCCCAGGAACTACAACGAATATCCTTGAAATATTTAGCTGCAACTTCATGACTCCTATACTCCCCATCTACCCCATAATTTCTACCCAGATTATTATCGAGAGTGGTAACATGTTACATAGTGGACTCTGGGTTTCCCAACAAAGACTAGCTTCATGGATTCTGACAATATGCCAGTCTACCTGTTTGACAGTATCAATCACCACATTACAACCTCTCTTAAATCTAGTCTTAATGTCACCACAGGCTACATACTTCAAATATGCTAAACAAACAGTTGCCCCCCCCCCCCCCCTTGCCCCATAAATGCAGCTCACAACAGGCACTGGTCACAGTGCACAGTCCCATCAGTCTTACATTATCTATAAAGCAACAGAACTAATAAACATATGTGACCTCCAGACCCTGGTCCCAAATCAATTTTGATTTGGTAAGGGCAGATCTTGCCTAATCAACCTAGTTCATATTTCAGAAAAACTGACAGAAACTTTAAAACAGCTGGAATATCCACAGAATCTAAACTGACCTTGCTAAAGTATTTGACACCATCCCCATGTGGACACCAGAAGTAAATTCTCTAATATCACGGTTTAAAACCCTTACATTACCTGCAGGATAGCTCACTGATGTATAGGCAGAACTCAATCCTCTTGCCAAAGTTACTATTGATGTCCCACAGGATTAGGTCATGGAACTGGCTGTTTGGTACTTGCTTCTCAGAAGTAAAACCGGTCATCCAAGGTCTGTGAGTAGCAAAGTCTGTGGACTACAAATTCAGTGCTATTGTTAACTTGCTTCATGACCTCAAAGTTGTACAAGGCTTAGATCAGACCAGCAACCAAGCAAGGGTAAAACTAAGAATAAAAATGAATAATCCCAACAACCAGCTGAAAACACTCCGATTTTATTCTTCACACAATGTTCCGACGACTCGTTGGAACATTGTGTGAAGAACAAAGTCAGTGTGTTTTCAGCTGGTTGTTGGGATTATTCGTTTTTAGATCAGACCTATACCTGCTATGCTAATTGCGGTTTAGCAAAGTCACTTCGGTAAGATCCCAGTCCTTTACCCTCATCACCGGCAATCCTCTGAAAAGACAGCTTGTTATTAGAATCCTGGTTGTCTAAACTGACAATAGCCTTTCAGCCCTACGCTTACTATAAAGCTATGAGTCTATAGGACTTTTCAATGATGAGACAAATTAGAAAAAAAATAATCAAAATTATATATATATGATCAGTTAAAAAGAACTAGGGATTTGGAAGGCACATATGCACCACAACTAGCACAGACATTGCAAGAGTGGACCAGAAAGGCTATACACACCTCAACTAGAGCAGCAACTCAAGATATTCAAAAGCCAGGAGACAAGGTGCACCAAAAAGGGTCTGTCTGACAAATAGTTCTTAGGCCATCAGTTTATATAATCTGTATAACCTGCCTGTACAGAAATTACAAAATTATCGCTTTATACTTTTCATGTGAATCTTAGTTCAGTAACTAAATGTATTCTGTAGGACAGGAGGAACAGCAGTTTAATTATGAATGCATAAAGCTATATAAGGATTAACAAAAGCAAGCTCTCCCTCTAACCAGAAGGGTTACAAAAATTAACCCACCACTGTAAATATCTAAGGATAGAAAATACAGTGCTTCACTCAAGAAAAAAATGTCATTGGGATGCAAAATCATCCCTCAGCCCTGCAGCTCACACTGCTTGAAAACGTCTGCAGCTATCTTTGGTTCAGAGTACCTATTATCATATAGCGAAATTACAAGACAACCTGATTTATGTATTCAATATGTTTAATGATCTGTTCATGAAAGAATGTGCCGACGATGATAATAAAAAGATAACCGAAACCTGAGGAGTCATAAATATGCAATATGTGGTATTTAAATCAACAGCAAACAAGTTCCTGCAGTAAACAACAAGTCACTGGTGGGATCAAGTACCTGAAATTGTAATGGAGTTACGCAACCATTTTTTTAAAAATATTTTTATTAGTTTTAAAACTTTTACAAAAAATGAAAATAAATACAAGATAAGGAACTTGTAAGGTACATCAATCCAAGAAAAAGAAAGTAAAGTACATTCTAAATTAATACAAACAGTTAACAAGTTTTGATTTATAGACAAGCAATTACTGTACCTTACTCCTGATCGGGTAAAACATTCACTAGGGTGCCCCAGAAAAACATAATACAAATATGAATCATGCCTCCCAAGAGGAGGATAACTTTAATCAGGTAATATGCTATTATATAAAGTATAAACTGTTAACTATTTTGTGGGGTACACCACCTAAACTAAACCTGTCCTAAAAAACTATTTACACCATATTTACAATATATTTACAACATGGATGTCAGAGGACCTCTCCAAATAAAATGTCTTACGACAATTAGTAAAGTGTAATGTTTACATGATCAAATAATTTTGGACCGTACATAGTACAAAGAGGATTCAGCTTGGAATGCAAATGTACAAGAAAATATTTTGCTGGATTTTACTTATTCCGGATTAAATCAAAGAGATTTTCCCAATATTTTTTACGCAAGCATTTTTATGGCAAATCTAAATGAACATTTTTCAGAGTTCAAATAGAATACCATATGCATAGCATGATAGGTCACATGGTCCTAAACAGCAGTTAGTCAAGGACTACTTTGTACTTGTGTATCATACACATAATTTGGAGCTTCTTATTTTTCATAAAAACATGTTCCGTATTAAGTTTTAAAATCTACAGTAACAGATTGATTGGGTATTCCAGGTAGAACAAAAATGAACACTTGGAAGTGACCTGCTGCATGCTACCACTGCATATATATTACTCCATCTGAAACAGTTTACAACAGATGTACATCCATTTATGACAATATTATACGTTTACTTATTTTTTTTAATTTTCACAGTGAAGGACCATCTCACTTTGTGTTCTCTGAGCAAAGAAATTTCCTATAATGGATACATAAACTACTAAGGTCTGCTTTATATCACATTGCTAGTAACTAAAAAATCTTAACAGTTTACTGAGGATATGACAAACTGTGCTTGTTTATGTGTTGCCAATACAACCCCCAGCCTCCATTTCACATTCCTTCCCTTTTTCCCTCAGCTGAAGGCTTCATGCATACTTTCTCATTCCAACTAACTAAATGGGAGTTCCCCCATACTGTGTCACTACAATGCACTGAATGTCATCATCTCGCATGCTGTGAAGAACTGCTTTGGCATTTTATTTACATAACTCAACAGTGTCTAGTTTGACAAGAGGCAGACTGGTAAGCTTACATATCTGACTTAAATATATATGTTCTGTCAGCCATCCTATATAACCGGTGTGTGCTTAAAATTCATAATATCATTACATTATCCAGTGCTATCAACTTACTTGTTCCATAGTTAAGTGATTATCTGGACTATAGCACAATTGCTTTAAAAGATTTAGGATCATGCCTATATTAACCAAATGTCAGGTGGCTACATTAGTCCAAAATGACAGTAACAAGAATATCCTTGGAGCTTTGGTATCGGTTCTCTTTTTCTTCTCCTTTCGACTTTTTCCTGGTTAGGGGTCGCCACAGAGGAACAATGATCTGCAGAATGATTGGCAGTTGAATTTTTATGGTGTCGAATTGCCAGCCTGATGCCCAACCTTCCACAGAAGCCACACACACACACACACACACACACACACACACACACACACACACACACACACACACACACCTAGGGCCAATGTCTTTGGGATGTGGGAGGAGACTGGAGCACCCGGAGGAAACCCACGCAACCACAGGGAGGACATGCAGACTGGGTGCTGAAGGCACCCCAGCCGAGAATAGAACCAGTGAACCTCTTGCTGTGAGGCAGCAACGCTAACCTCTGCACCACCGCGGCCACTTTGGTACCTGTTCTACAATTCATTTATTTCAACTTCTGAACAAAAAAAAATATTTGCTATGGAAGTTACACATCAGGTTTTTGTAGGGATAGGTGCATTCCTTTACAATGTCAATTCTGAAATCACTGCTCGATGGGATAATAGGAATTCTACTTAAAGAAACTGTATTTGAGCACAAGCCATTCTGCATTCATGAAAATGACAAAGTTCAGTGCTGACTAGAATACACCTAGTCATCTTCTGGATGTTTGCATAGTAGCCCATTTGCAACTTCACATTATGTTTTGAGTAATCAACTTTTGTGTAATGAAGTTCTAAACTTGATTTTATTAAAACTCCTTTGCATAAACTTCAGCCTCTCTGTATGCATGCAGGCACACACACACACACACACACACACACACACACACACACACACACACACACACACACACACACACACACACACAATTCCCTAAAAGTATTACTTAACACCATTATTCAGCCATTAAGGAGGAAAATATTGATGTAATAGTTTTAGATAATAATCCAATGGTGTCAGATTTGTTTTCTAAAAAGAAGTTTATTAGTTAAAGTAAAAAGTCCTTTATTTCTGAAACTGTATTAGCATGAAACGTTTTATTCCAGAAGCACATCACTGTTAGTGGGCATGCCTGTCCACTCCCCAGTAAGCAGACATCTGACTGCTCATTCTTGAACTATGTATATTAGTTCTGTTAACAGACATGCCTGAAGATCCCTGAACAATGGAAATTGGTTTTTAAGAAAAGTCAGTTTTATAGCACGGAGGATCAAAAAATGGAAACCTTTATTTTTCAAATTTCTATTTTTCTACTGTGGAGCAAAAGCAAAAAAAAACAAGCAACTAATCTACCAGACAGATGGAATACACTATAAAAACTGAGAATAAAGAGCAAAACTGAAAATGTACAGAATATATAAAAGGAAAAAGGAACAAGCTCTTCAAGAACAATAAACTAGAACATATAAAACCCCATATCCAATTTAGGAGTGGTCCATACAATTTTATGTAAACTTCTCAATGGCAGTGAATCTTTTTGTAAACTTCCATTTAGGTAATTGGCTAGATTCTTGTTCATTATTCCGAGTTTTCACACAGAACTACAGTAATAGGTTCATAAGTTCATAGATTAGTACTAAACTAACTGCCTTTGCAAACCATTTTAAGCCTAGCCAATTATCCCTTGTGAGACTCAAACCCTGCACCTTGTGTTTGTAAGGCAAACACCTTAACCATTAGGCCACCCTCCCAACCAGAAAATGCTATAGAACATATTACTTTTAATTGTAAAGATCAAACAAAAACTTAACACGCACTGCTGCCAGAACAAATCATTTATTACAATACTGAAATCACAGTTTCTACCAGGTACAAGACCATATATTCTTCAACTGGGAAAATGAGAAAATACATGTAAAATTCCCTCATTTGAATTTTTGCAAAGTATGTGCAAAAAAAAAAAGAAACCTTTTGATAAAAGTTAAACTAGTTGCTATACTACAATCAAACTAAAAAAGTCACACTCTAGGAAGGAAAGCTCATGGTTTTCAGATTTCTAGTTTTCTTATTTATTTGCTACACTCACCCTTTTTTTCAGTAATTTATGCATCAACTGTGATATTTAGTAGCAGAGAGACTTGGACATTTTGTGTACACTGCTGTCTTTTGCAAGGATCTCTCTGGCAGAATCCACCACAGAACTCAAGGATTTGTCTCGGTCTTTATTTTGTACTATCCATCTACTTTAATAAACCAAACATTTCTCAACACACAGTTTTCACACAACATATGTTGATAACTGTGTGAAACAAGTCAATCTACAGTGTCTATGTATTTAGCTTGACTGTGCTTGTAACTTGCTCCCCAGTCTGGCTCACTTTCAGGCTAAGGTGCCTCCTTTGAGTCGACTGCATGTACTTATTTGTGACTAAGTGAGTTTTTAGCAAGGTCTTCAGTTTCTTACTACAACCCACAGAAGTGAACTGTGATCTTTTGAAATGAACCAGATGTTTGTGTTTGTTAGGTTTGGCATCCTAGGATGGTCTGGTGCGTCCCCCAGGTGTAGTTCTCTGTCTTATGCATGCTGTTTACCTAAATAAGGTCTAGCTACACCAATAACAATGAAAGGATAAAATGGGTTCAAGACAAATTAATTTAGATGAATGCTTTATAAAGATTTTATCACTCTGCATTTTGCTAAAGCATTTTGTTAGTGGCAATTTAACTCTCATACCCTAATAAAGGATCATAAAAATTTTGTGCACAGATTTCACTGTTTTGTCAGGATTTTTCTGGCAAAGTCCTTTTTTGTATCTGTATTAGGAATTTTATTGGCTTGTTAGTGGCTTTACTCTGTATCCTTGCCGGTGGGATTATGAGAGGATTCCCCCTTTAAAAGGCAAACAAGCACAAGCAGGCTTCACTTAAGGCTTCACTTAAAATATGATAAACAGCAGCAAAAGCAACATGCATCCATATTTGCCAAACCTTTCTTTTTAGTAGAGGTTGTATGTATGTGTGTGTGTGGGGGGGGGGGTGGGGGTGGGAGTGTGGGTGACTGCACGTTTCAGAACCACTGTGCTGCTATCATTTCACTTTTTCCTGACATGATGCACTGATGAAGAGGTTTGTAACATTTTTCTATTTATGCCATAAAATAAAAAAGAATATTGTAAAACATCCATCCATTCTACCAATGCTGTATCCAACTCATAGTGAACTCATTGATTGCCACTGCCAGCCACAGAGGTTACTACACAAGCTGAGAACAGAAGTAGATGGTGTCACCTTTCTTCCCTATTGCATAAACATTGCATACAAACCTATGAATATAACTTGGTCACCAATCTATCTAGCATTTGCTCTTTTGGGGTGGGAGAAAACTGACATATATGAAGACACCCACATGAACACAAGGATATGCAGACTCTACAGAGAAGACAATCCAGCTGAGAACCCAACTGGAGTATTACTTGCTGTGAAAACAGTGCACCTTAAATGTTGTGCAACAGTGTGCTATTAACATGGCAAGGTGATGATTAAATAAACAAAAGTCAAATAAAGATTAACTGAAATAAGGACAAGCCTGCTTTAAGTGGACTTCTGTTTATAGCTGCCACATCAGACGTCCAGTTGGCATCTGCAACTTAATGATGCCACCCCCACCCCCATTCCACTATTACATTTTAATTCTGGTCTTTATACCATTCTGCTGTGAACTTCCCCAGGTCACTGCTGGCTACCATGTCAACATGTAGCAGAAAGAATAACCTGTGACTTATTGGCTAATACAGTGCTCCCCATCTGTGCAATCCTTCAATGTTCCAGATGGAAAGTTAGGTTTCAATTACCCATTTCCTCTACGCCAGTCAGTACCTTACAAAGCACAACAATGAATACAAACTACACAGGAACTTTAAGAAATGGAACAGTATACAGTAATTTGTTGCCATTTGGATTATTTCAAGGTCAGGTCACCCTTTCAGTACTATAACCACTCTGTTCACTGAGGTATTGGGGAAAAAAAGAACACAATTTACCTCTCAATCAGCAGGAAACTTCTAACATTTGCTCTGAATTTTCTCTTTTCAAGGACTCCTGCAGGATGCACTACCACTCTATCAGATGCTTTTGCTTTCCCAATCCACTTAAATTGCTGTAGACAAACACTGTACTTGCAGATAAGGTAAAGCATGTCCCTATGAGCTACTTTTATCTACCCCCCCCCCAAACATCTACTCATAATGACTCTAGCTAGATATTCTGTGAAGAAAATGTATTGAAATAGTGACTGAGGCAAGGCAGTGTCTTCATGTCTTTCTTACTATGTATCTCTTTCCTTAGCTGAGGGTGAAGGCGTAATATGCAATAACATTGTTAACTGATGCAGAAGAGATCCTATAAGTGACACTGGCAAATCATGTTTGTACATGAAACTTTGTGATCTCTTTTAATCCTCTAGCATAATCAAGCTATTTTTTTTCTTTAAGAATAGGTGGGTGGGGGTGTATGCATGTTCTTACCTGGTTTAATACTATGAGAGAGAGAAGGGCTTAAGTCGAGGCAGCCACACATAGGAAGCAAGTATCAAATGGCCTCTGTGGTGGGGCTACATGCATGTATGAATATACAAGGGTACACAACACACAGCTGTGGATACATCTTCAAGAAGAGGACAGTGAGTCAGGGATAAAGGAGTAAATTCATGCCAAGATGGTGTCTAAATAGAATACTCCCTCTCCACTCCCCCTCTAACATGGAATACAACTTTCCTAGTCAGTAAGAGACCCTGCTTGGGCTGGTAAACTAAATCATACACTGTGGATTACAGCTGTAGAAACTGAAGAGACACACTGACAATTCATGGTTGGCAGACAGGGAGGATCAAAAATATACCTGCAATTCCGTGGAATACATGTGAAAGCCTACAGTACTAACACCACCACTTCCATACTGTATTTGATACGTAAGGGATGGAGAGATATTGGTTTAGTCTGTATTATCTTTCTGCATTTGATTACCCATTCTACTTAGATGTAGGGTGTTACCCACTTTGTTAGAAATTATCTGAAGACTTTTTGAATTGGATACTAAAACTCTGATCAATAGCTCATGGCTTTAACAATGCATGAAAGCAATCCATTTCATTTATCCATTTCAGGTCACTGGAAGCTGAAACCTATTCTGTAATCAATGGGTTTGAGGATGGAAGTCAGTCTTGGATGGGATTCCAGTCCATCAAAGGGCATACACCAGTTCAGGACCTTGTCACTTCAACTGACTCATCTTTTGAATGTGGGAGGAAAATGAGAACAAACAAACTCAGAATATGCAAACTCTACAGACAAGGTACCCCAGCAGGTAATCACATCAGTCAATCAAGCACCACTAAATGGTGCAATGAGAAGTATGATAAAACAGAAGTACAGACTAAATGATATACACAGTAAGAAAATAGGAGCATGTGACATCACAACTCTAATGAACAAATCTTGTAACTATATTACTTTACTTCCTTTTTGGAATACAAAGATGCACTAAAAATGGTTAAAAAAAAACTTTAGCTTTATACTTAAAGACATATCCCTGTTCTCCAACACTAACTTTCGCCAAAAGGGAAATAAATGCTTGTTGCCCGTTTCATTTAAACTCCATAACATATTTACAGGTTCAAGCAACCACAAACAAAGAAGTAGAATACCAAAAAAACACAGTAACAGGACTGCAAAAAGAGGAAACCAGGCTCAGATGTATAAAAACAGATACAATTTAATTCACATAAAGCGCTTTTCGTCACAGTAGCTACTGTGACTTCTTCAGATGAATTGTAATACAGAGATCTTACCCTTAAATAACGAAGTTAAAGCTTCAATAATTCAATTAAGTAGTTAGTGATTAATTAATGCTGTCTCAACACGTGAATAGGTTAAAAACATGTGACACTGTGTTTTTGTTATTTTTATATTTATATAGTCTAAAAGGAACATGAATCCCTACCTCAGAAAAACCAACTATTTATAACAAATTTTATCCATGAGTTTTATAGTATCATTTTAATATCCTAATTAGTAACAACTTTAATAAGGTCAGGTTACTGCTATAAAATATACCAATATAAAACCAAAATAATACAAACATTAAATACGAATCACTTTACATTCTTTTGCTTGTACTTGTCTTGATATATATCTGATCCCAAGGATATTGCCAATATGCTGGCAGATTGATTTAGTGCCAACTTTGCTCCCCTCTCACCCCCTAAACAGCCCATCTCAATACCAAAAGATTGCCAAATTCCAGTAATCACAGCCACACAGGTAGAAACCGCACTCTCCAAAGCTAAGAATACAGCATCCATGAGACCAGATGACATCCCGGGCTGTGTACTACATGAACTACAAAATGAACTGGCACCTCACCTAAGTGTCATGTTTAATCATAGCCTCACCTCAGGCTTCGTGCCCACTGAGTGGCACACAGCTGCAGTTATCCCACTCCTCAAGGGGGGATCCACCTTGGATCCTGGGAACTACCGTCCCATTAGTCTGACAAGCCTGATCTACAAGGGCATGGAACGCATTATCATGGAACTTCTAAACAAAGACATTGGCAACCTTCAAACACTGGACCCCACCCAGTTTGTGTTCGTGAAGGGCCGATCTTGTCTCCTAAACCTGATTGACTTCTTCGAATCAGTCTCCAGAGCTGTGGATGAGGGCAAGGAGGTCCACACAGCCTATCTGGTCCTCGCCAAGGCCTTTGACACCATCCCCCACTCTGGAATCGTAGATAAAACTTACTAAGCTGGGCATAAATCCCTATGTCACTTGATGGGTTGCCAAACTGGCTTACTGACAGAACCCATACTGTAAAAGTAGCCGACTACAAATCCAGCTCCAGACAGGTGACAAGTGGAGTACCTCAGGGTTCAGTCCTGGGACCGCTCTTGTTTAGCATCTACTTCTCTGAAGTACAGGCCAAGACTAAGGACTCTGGCTAACAAAGTTCGCAGATGACTGCAAACTCGGAGCCATTATTGAATCCCCAAATGATGTGGATATTTTACAAAAGGGCCTTACAGAAACAGATGCTTGGTGCCAGAGCCATGGGCCCAAGATTAATGCCAAGAAATGTATATTTATCCCCTATGGGAAAAAACATGTACCCGTGAATTACCACATAGGTGGCAGTACACTAAACACCAAAAGTGTGATGACAGACTTAGGGACACAGGTGGACAGTGGACTCACCTTCGATAACCACATCGCCACAACAGTCAGGAAATCCTTCTATGTGGCACACCTCATCACTAAGGGCTTTTCATCCAGAAAAAAGGAGGTCATTGTCCCATTGCACTCATCCCTCATTTGACCCATTATAGAATACAATGCCCCATTAGGTATGTACCTCACAAAACATCTGCAACAGATGGAAAGGCCACACAAATACCTCACTAAAAGAATCACAGGCCTACAGCAGATGCCCTATGCTGACCATCTAAAAAAAACTCCAGCTATACTCTGTGGCATATTGTCTACTCAAAGGTGTTCTCTGCTTAACATACAAGGCCATGTCAAACCCTGAGCTGTTGGACATGCTCCACTTAAAGAAATCCCAATCCCCCAGAGCCACACACTCCAGGGATCTAAACCATGTCATCACAGTGAACAAAACATGCTGGAGGGATAGGTTCCTGACCCAGAGACTCCCCATACTCTGGAACAGACTGCCCATTCATGTCAAGCAGAGCGCCTCCTTGGCCCTCTTCAAAAGGAACCTTGACAATTGGATGGGAGATAGAAAATTGACCTCGAGGATCACGTCTGTCACCTAGACAGGGTCCAGGGAAGTAAATACAGTGGGAAGAAATATCCAGGGAATTGTTATGGCTAGGCTTGTAGAGGCCCTAGGGCCGACAGCCTAGTACCAACCTATGAACCTATTTGTTTTTAACTGCCATATCAACTCTAGGCATTCCAAGTTTAAACTTTTTTAAGTCATTCAAAATAAAGAATTGTGATGTTTTAACATATGGTTTAAATTTAAGTGGAGACAAGTACAAGCAAAAGAATGTAAAGTGATTTGTATTTAATATTTGTATTTAGTATATATTATTTTGGTTTTATATTTGTATATTTTATAGCAGTAACTTGACCTTATTAAATTTATTACTAATTAGGATATTAAAATTATAATATAAAACTCATGGGTAAAATGTGTTATAAATAGTTGTTTTTTTTCTGAGGTAGGGATTCATGTTCCTTTTAGAATATATAAATATAAAAGTAACAAAAACACAGTGTCACATGTTTTTAACCTATTCACTTGTTGAGAAAGCATTAATCACTAATTACTTAATTGAAGCTTTAACTTCGTTAAAGGGTAAGAGCTCTGAATTACAATTCATCTAAAGAAGTCACAGTACCTACTGTGACAAAAAGCACTTTATGTGAATTAAATCGTATCTGTTTTTATATATCTGCGCCTGGTTTCCTCTTTTTGCAGTCCAGTTATTGTGGTTTTTTGATATTTACAGGTTCATAGGCAGTTACTCAACAGTCAGTCTAGGAGACCATTTAGCAGCCTATCCCACTCTGACATGACCAAGACCCGTGTCTGGTTAAGTGACCTGCTCAGAATCTCAAAGTAGACAGAGTGAGACTGAAGGAATCAAAACCCTGACTGCAAGGGCAGCTTGTTAACAGCTGATTGCCTTAAACCTCTGCACCATCACCATTAAGAATTTCAACCTGAATAAGGGTAGATTACCTTTTTTCTACAACCCAGAGCACCTACAGTGACTTGTACAGTTAGCAGAGTTCACGAAATACACCCAAGTTTAGAAAAAGGTATAAATCATGTCTACTGCCAGCAGAAAGTACAGTTTTGTACCTACCATAAATGTAGATGTTAGAGTGTATACCCTGCTGCAGTCATCACACTTGGGTTATTATGCTGTCAGGCGGTCCCGCAGTCGGCCCGAATTCCAAAGTCTTGGTCCGGCGTCGGTTGCCGTCGCTTCTTCCCTGACGTCAGTGCCAGGGGTATACAAGAGGCATCCAACGCCATTTTCTTCAGTTTTTCTTGCCCCAGATGTCAGGTGCCCCCCCCCCAAAAGATGGTCAGTAGGTAGTACCAATAATAAAAGCTTAGCACAAACAACACATCCCTCCAGCTATAAGCAAATACACCACAAAGGTTGTATCAGATTTTAAGGTATTGAAAGGTTTTAGTTAGGTCAGAGGGGATGGAGGGAGGGTAACCTGGACTGCAGCAGGGTATACACTCGAACATCTACATTTATGGTAGGTACAAAAACTGTACTATGCTCATCGTGTTACCCTGCTGCAGTCATCACACTTTGGTAGAATCCCAAAGCTAAGGATGGGAGGTGGAGTCAAACAGGGTTAGAGGGGGCTAGAAGGCCCTGTAAAACTGCAGTGGCGAAGCCAGCTCTAGACTTAGAGTAAAGTGGTAAGTGATGGTGTTTGGTGAAGGTGTGTACTGAACTCCAAGTTGCAGCTTCCAGAATATCCTTGGTTGGCACCCCCCTGAGGAAGGCTGTAGATGTAGCTGCTGCCTGGTGGAGTGGGGCCTTATGCTAGCAGGAACTGGTTTTCCATGATGGGTGTAGCAAAAACGTATGCAATGTCCTATCCATTTGGAAATGGTCTGTTTTGAGATAGCCTTTCCTTGTGATGCTGTAGCATAGGATACAAAAAGTTGGTCAGATTTTCTGAAAGCCTTAGTTTTGTCCAAGTAGTAACATAGTTGCCTGTGTATGTCCAAGGAATGCAGGAGTCTTTCTCCTTTGTTCTGTGGATTTGGAAAGAAGGTGGGTAAGTGGATGGTTTGATTTAGAGCCACCCTGGATACCAACTTGGGTATAAAGGAGGGGTTAGTTCGTAGAGAAACTCTATCTTGATGAAAAATGAGGAAAGGCTCTACTGCCATTAGTGCCTGTAGCTCTGAGACTCTTCTGGCTGAAGTAATTGCTAGCAGCAGGGCAGTCTTCCATGATATAAACTTTAAGTCAGCTGAGAAAGCAGGCTGAAAAGGTGGCAGCGTAAGTTTTTCCAGAACAAAATTCAGGTCCCAAGTTGGTGTTGGCGCTCTCCTGGGAGGCCTAATGTTTTTTGCCCCTCTGAGATACTGCCTTAGAAGTGGATGTGAAAATAAGGGAGGATCAGTGTTGTAGTGAGCTGAAATAGCTGAGGCATGGATTTTAATAGATGAAAAAGAAAGTCCTTTGTGTAACATCTCAGTTAAATATTGTAGAATCTGAGGCGTGTCCAGCTGAAGGGTACTTTGGCCTTTAGCTTGGTTCCAGGCGCAAAATCTTTTCCATTTGTCTGAGCAGGCTTTCCTGGTGCTGGGCCTCCTGGCCTCCAGAATGACATCCATAACAGCTTGTGAAAGAGGGGCTGGCTGGTTGCTTAGCTGATGTGCCATGCAGCCAAATTTAAGGTTTTGAGATGGCTGTGTAGAATCGGACTGCCTTGCTGTGTGAGTAGATGAGGAATTTGTGGTAAAATCCATGGTGGGCCCTGGGCCATGTTCCTTAGTAGTGGGTACCAGTGCTGGCGTGGCCAGTCCGGGGCAATGAGTATCATTTGAGGTCTCTCCATCCTGACTTTCAGCAGCACCTTTGTGAGAAGGGGAAATGGAGGAAAGGCATATACTGTCAGCATTTTCCAACTGAATGAGAGTGCGTCCACTTTCCAAGCTTGATGGTGAAATGTCCTTGTGCAAACTTTTGAAAGCTGATGGTTTTTGGGGTTGGCAAACAGGTCTATGTCTGGGCGCCCCCATTTCTGAGTTATCATTGCAAATACTTGTGGATCCAGTTTCCACTCGTGGGGATCCATGATGTTTCTGCTTAGGTCGTCTGCCAATGTGTTCTTTTTCCTGGCAGGAATTGGGCTTGTAATTGAACTTGGTAAGCCAGTGCTGTGTTCCACAAGGTCATTGCTTGCCTGCATAGAGGGTAGGAGTGTGTACCCCCTTGTTTGTTTATGTACCACATTACTGTGGTGTTGTCTGTCCTTATTATAAGCTGTCCTGGATGTAAGAGGTCCTTGATGGCTGTCAGAGCATTCTGTACAGCTAGCATTTCTTTTTGATTGATGTGCAGATTCCTTTGATCTGCAGTCCATATGCCTTGAACGCACCATCCTGCCATGTGTGCCCCCCAGGCATAGTCCGATGCATCTGTTGTCATAGTTTGCCTGGCTGGGGGTAAGGTGAAAGGCTGACCCTTGTTGAGGTGACATGCCTGTGACCACCATAGAAACTCCTGTTGAAGGCAGGGAATGAGCGGTATCACTGTTTCCAAGCTGTGGCTGTGTTGAGACCATACGCTTTTCAGGTACCATTGTAATTTCCTCATATGCAGTTTTGCAAATGGTATTATTAGTAGTATACAAGATGCCAAGAAGCCCAAGGCCTGCAGAATTTTTCTTGCAGGGAGTTGGGTCTTTTTTACCATTATTTTGAAGTATTGAGCTAGTTGTAGTTGTTTGTCTGGTGTCAGATAAGCCATCTGGGCCGTTGTATTCAAGCTGGCACCCAGGAATGTCATATTTTGTGAGGGTACTAACTTTGGTTTCTTTTCATTTACTGTGTACCCTAGGCAACTTAGAAGGTGTTTTACAAAAGTCAGATGTCGTAGGAGAATGTCCTTGCTTTCTGCTTGGATGAGGCAGTCGTCCAGGTATGGGTATATTTGAATTCCTCTTTGTCTGCAGTATGCAATTACTGGTGCCAGGCATTTTGTGAAGACCCTGGGTGCAGTAGATAAGCCAAAGGGCAGTGCAAAGAATTGGTAATGGGTTGAACCTGCAATGAAACGGAAGTATCTTCTGCAATTTTGTCTGATAGGGACATGCAGGTATGCCTCCTTGAGGTCCAACGTTACTAGCCAAGCTTTCTTGCCCAACATGGGAAGAAGCTGCTGTAGTGTTAGCATCTTGAATTTGGGTACTTGCAAGAAGGTGTTTAGAACTGAAAGGTCCTGAATGGGTCTCCAAGCATTGTCCTTTCTGGGGACTAGAAAGAGCCTTGAGTAAAATCCTTGGCCTTGCTCCTGTGTAGGTACCAGTTGAATGGCTCTCATGTCCATGAGAGCTGTAATTTGTTTTTGTGCCTCTGCCCATTGATTTTGTGGCAGGTATGGCATTCCTTTTATCCTTGGCAAGGTGTGGAAATGGAATCTGTATCCTTGTGAGATAATGTCTAGGACCCATTTGCCTTTTGTGACGATGCGCCAGTTGTCTATAAAAAAAATGCTAATTTTCCTCCCAAGGGAGCTGCCAAGAGTTTTTTGCTTGGCAGTTTGAGGTTTAAGTCATTGTGTTTGTCTTCTAGTAGTTTGGGACCTGTCTTCTCCTCCCTTCTGTGTTGCAGTGCCCCACTGGCGAGGTTTGTAAGGGATTTGTGCTTGTCCTCTGCCCCTTGGGCGTCTGTATTTACCCCTCTGTGGTCTGTCAGAAGCTGGAAAGGACCAATTTTTTGCTGGCCAATTTCTGCTGAAGTGTGGGGGTTGTACCTGTAAGAAATCTTTGACTGTCTGCATAGATTTTGCCTTATCCTCCATTTTCTTTAAAACCTCTTCTGCTTTAACCCCAAATAAGACATCCTGCTGCAAGGGTGCATCTAGTAACTTTGCTTTAACATGATCAGGCAGAGTTTGTTCCTTTAACCAAGCATGCCTACGTATAACAGACCCAGTAACAGCTGCTCTATAGGAAGCTTCCAAGGAATCAAATCCACATTGTAAAGTATGTTTGCCCACCTGTTCAGCTGCATGCAACAGATCCTGCATTTCTTTGAATTCAGACTGTTGAGGGTGCGTGCTCACCTTTTGTTTTATTTCCAATTCTGTGGTCATCAGGGGCTGCGTAGGCGCCTCACCGAAAACCGGAGAACTGGTGACCAGCCCAGCCGAGGCCTCAGAGTCTGGCTTGGATCTAGGCTGCCTGTCTTTACCTTCAACATGTGAAATTAACAATTTAGTGCTCTCATAGCTAGAGAAGCTGAGGTGTAAACCTTCTTCCCCCACCTATCTAGTGCTCTGGAGTCCCTTTCAGAGGGTACAGGATTTTTAGCCATAGAAGCTTTAGCCCCTTTGGGACTCTGGGAGATAGTCTCTGGGTAAGCAACAGGGCTTTTGTAAAGTAATTTGTGTGAGTCAGGCACTCTATAATATCTATCTGGTTTGGCTGGAGCAGGAGGCAGAGAATCTGGATTTAGACTAGATTCTAAGTAAACATCATCCTCAATGTCTAAAACTGGAGGGATAGCAAGTGGTCTGTGCTCGGGGAGTAAAAGGAACTCTCGGAGCCTTTTCTTTGAGTCGGAGTAGTCCTGACCTTCCCAGTGGAAATGTTCCCTCATGGTATGTAAGGTTTCCCCAAAAGAATAGTCTTCAGGGGGAGAAGCTGAGGGAATGGAATCTTCAGCATCAGAATCTTCATAAGGGGGAAAGGAGTAATCCTGTTCCTCAGAGGAGCCTGAGGAAATAGACACTTGATCAGAGGAGGCATAATCCTCCTCTTGTCTAGGTTTTGTCTGGGGGGGGGGGGGGGGGTTGGGAACCCCTGATTAAAGAAATCAAATCTTCCGCCATTTTAAGCATCTGTTTCTTAGGCATGGGGCCTTGAACTGGAGACTGATGCGCAGTCTTTTTTGGTTCAAGAGGAGTCTTAAGCTTAGCATAAGATTTTATGGTGAGAGTAGTCGGACTGAATACACCTTCTGTAACCGAAGGTGTTTCCGCAGCACCAGCTTCTCCTTCTGCAATGTTGTTGGTAGGACCTAAAGAAAATGGCTGCATCGGCCTAGAACTCTCTGCTTGAGAATCTGAAGCGGTCTGGGGTTCCAATTCTGCGGCCGTCAGGGGCTGTGTAGGCACCTCACTGAAAACCGGAGAACCGGCAACCAGCCCAACCGAGGCCTCAGAGTCTGGCTTGGATCTAGGCTGCCTGTCTTTATCTTTGCGTTTTATATGCATGCCGGTAGTCGGTTGCTCCGACGGCATAGTGTAATTAAATTTCCTACCGAAGTAGTGTCGTGCGAAATCAAAGCGTCGCTTTATAGTTTGCTTATTGAACCTAGCACAAAACCGACAACCAGTGACGTCGTGGTCTGGTCCTAGGCAAGGTATACAATAAGAATGAAAGTCCTTATGAGGTATTTGCTTCCCACAAGAAATGCAGTTGTTAACTTTTTCTGACATCGGACTGAGGCAAGAAAAGGTTCCCCAACGGGGTACTTAGCTTTGAAGACTTCGGATTGAAATTCGATTCGAAAATCTCAGGTGTCGGCCGACTGGCACTTGCGAAATGCTTCTGTTTCGGGCACCGTGCGGCAAGAAAGACTGAAGAAAATGGCATTGGATGCCTCCTATATACCCCTGGCGCTCTGACGTCAGGGAAGAAGCAACAGCAACCGACGCCGGACCAAGACTTTGGAATTCGGGCCGACTGCGGGACTGCCTGATGGCAGGATAACCCAAGTGTGATGACTGCAGTAGGGTAACACGATGAACATCTAAAACAGAACAAAAAGAGTAACCTGCTGGATCCTAACATCTAATTATATATTCATTGGACATTTGTTGGAAAACAAAATGTGTGTGTGTGTGTGTGTGTATATATATATATATATATATATATATATATATATATATATATATATATATGCGAAAACAAAGTCTCTGGCTTACTTTGCAGGGAAAGAAGGTGAAAAACCACACTTGCAAAGATTAATGAAATATTGCTTTACAATTATACGCTATGGGATTTATTCGCACTTGCTCAAATAATTGATACAAGAGAACAGAGGAGATGAATTACACTTAATCTAAGAGCGAACTTTAATTAATTCTTTGACACTAGATCCGAGTCAACCCAAAAGGCTCAGTAATGTACGTAAAATTAATGTTAATAATCTGCCAGTCTGCAGACTATAAAATTTAATCTTAAAAATGAACATCAAATTTTTTATAGAAACGTATTTATGTAATGAAATGAAAACCAGAAAATAAGGATTTTGCTTCAGCACTATTTTCAGGAACACTATGCCTTGATGAGAAGGAAAGTTTTAAAAATAAAGTACAAGTAAGAGTTTAAGAGGCAGTTGTCAAGTGAGTTGCTAGGTTATTAGAAAGTATGCATCCAGAGGGCTCAATAATAAGGGGGTTCACCCATAAAGAGAATTTAAATGCTTGCTTACTGGAGTAGAGAGATATGCCCATGACTGTGTACCCTTAACTAAATGTTAGTTCACCCATTACCTTAAATGGCTGAGATCATGTTAAAGGCAAGTGACAGGAAGATTAGTGAATAGGTAGTGCTGTGGGGATCTGGGGAATCATATGTGTGTGTATTTAGAATGTGTGTGTGTGTGTGTGTGTGTGTGTGTGTGTGTGTGTGTGTGTGTGTGTGTGTGTGTGTGTGCGTGCGCGTGTATACTTGAGACCCTGGGAGACAGAAAGCGAATATGAACGTGTCTGCCAGGGTGGTAGTTGGGGGAATATGTGTGTGTGTGTTTGTGTGTGTTTGTGTGTGTATGTGTGTGTATGTGTGTGTATGTGTGTGTATATGCGTGTGCGCTCGTATGTGTGTACATATGCGTGTGTGTGTGTGTGTGTGTGTGCGCGCACGCGTGTGTGTGTATGTGTGGTGTGTGTGTGCTCGCGCACACACATGAATGTGTGTAAGGCTATGACTGCCAAATATAAATTGCCATTGACAAACCAGCATAATTCTAAAATACTGGGGTGGCGGGCACTAGACACCAGGGAGTGTTAAATTTAACAGAACAGGACAAAGACACTAGGGAAAATCTTGGCTACAAAACTAATGTACTTACAAAGTTGGTAGATCATGGGCTGTGAAGCATAAAGTATGATACACTATTGTCTGGCATTACTGACTGACTGTAATGGTTTGTGATGTATACAGGCCATGCTCAAGTCTTCTGGACAACAGGGAGAGGAATACTAGATGACATTAGGTGTGTATTACTTTAATTCACTTACAGAATTAAAATGACAGGTCTTTCATCCAAAAGTATTTTCTTAACAATAAACCTCTAATATCTGCCAACATTGAGTGACTGCAATCACTCATTCTTTACAAGAGAGACGAAAAACTAAAAGGTAACATATGGCAATAAGGTGGGTGTCCATATATGGGTGTGTGCCTGAAATGAATGAGAACAGTGCCAGTGCTAAGATGATGCATCAGCCACCAATGATGATTACTACAATGGCAGCAGGAGAGAGCCTACTGGCACTTGCGGTAATCATGAGCATTTCAGAGACATTGACATTAGGTGATAACGAGGTCTTTCCTCTTTACAGCTAATGTGCCTCTGAAATACTGGATTTTACAATTGCACTAATAGGCCCTTTTTGCCGTAGCCTTACAGCTCGAAGCTGGGCCACTTCTAAATCCTGGCCATTGTTTCAGACATGATGCTCACGCTGTAATGGTGACATCTTCAGTAGTGTTTTGAAGCCAGCCTAATGGATCTTTTACCACTCCTAAGAGACTTCACTTACCTGTGTAGAATGTCCTAAAAGGTGAATAATAATGGCCAACTTCCCATCCTTTTTGAAGATGATACTTTTGTAGAACACCATCATACCATTACTTCCTTGTTTTGGATTTATTTTCATATTCCTTTTCCCATTTCTTAATTTCTTTCATGAATTCTCTCGCATCAGTATTCTTTTTCCCCATTACCTTTACCATACTGCTTTTTATACTTAACATGTCTGTCTACCAATCATCTTATTTTACACACTAACTGCACGTAGTCAATCCCCCTATTTATTTTTCTGTAAATTCCATTTCTTTGTAGTGTCTAATCAAGTTCCTTATATTACTTGGAAAAATATTCAGTATTACTTACCTACATTTTATAAACATTTTAGCGACAAACACATCCCCGCAACATATGAAAACACCTAAAACAGTCTTTAATACTTTTTTGAAATGGTAAAATAAAAACTGCAATGCACTGACACTCCATTCAGGATAGTTTTACAGTTTTGTACTCACAGACTGAAAGGGGCAGGCTTCATCTCCCCTGTTGCACTGAAATGGATTATGTGGGGTATCAGAGAATGAGTGAGTAAAATTAAGGAAATAAAACTGGCCCATCATTTAACTCCTTTCTCATGTTAACCAGTTTTTTTTCTGTAACTCCATTTTTTTTTTTTATTGCAAATTAAAAATACTAGCACAGTATCAGTTGATCAAAATGTAACCCACTCAGCTTTGATGCTGGGGAGAAAAGATAGCTGCCCATTCTAGCATATTCACACCACATATTTAATGTTCCTATACTGACACCATAGTGCAGCATAAGGTACAGCGGCACTAACAAGATGTTATCTGCTACACAAGACATTGCTGGTTGAAGCTCAGATGGATATAAAAGATCCCATGGCAGTCAATGAAGGGAGTAAGGAACATTATCCATTGTCTTGGCCAAATTATCTACAAATAATTTAAATACTTCGAGTTTCCTATGAAGGGCCTCTTCTAGTGGAAATAATGCAAGCAACATAATTAACTATTCTCTTCTTTAAACCCTCACACTCCTTTTCATCATTCTTTCAATGTACTTTTTTGTTAAAACTATATTGGCATAGAAGATGTTTTGTTTGTGACAGATGTCAACTCACTTTTTACCGTCATCCTGAATGATGAAGGGATAGATAATGTTAGATTGTTTCTTCTTTCTAATAGTAATTTCTCTAATCTGAAGGTGACAATGCTATGTGCAGTACTGGAATTGATATTAGAAAATAACATTTATTTTTGAATCAGATTATTTTCTACAGAAAGTGGGAGTTGCTATGGGGACAGCGTGTGCGAACACATATGCCAATATAGTGCTCACACACTGGGAGAAGCTGTCTGTTTTTACTGATAAATGGTATAGTGACCATGTCAAGTGCTACAAACTATTTGTGGATGACATTTTTTGTTTTGCATGGGCCCTTTGAATTACTATTGGATTTTGCGAAATACCTGGAGAATACAACCTTTCTATCATTCAGCATGCATTACTCTGCAGTGAGTATACCTTTTTTGGACACTTCTGTATACAAGGACATGCTTGGGCATCTATCTACTAGCATGTCCAGGAAATCATGTAGGAGTAATAATACTCTCCATAGGACAGGTATGCATCCAAGGCACATTCCAAGGAATGTACTTAAAAACCAAGTGCTTAGGATTATGAGGTTGCATACGGATACGGTTGTCTTAGATAAAGCCTTGGATGTTTTACGTGTTGAAATGCTAGATAGGGGCTACAGAATAGGGGATATTGAATGTGCCATTAATGAAACTAGATGGCGCAAGAATTACAGGAATAAGTCCTATTTTTCTGGTAGAACGCTGCAACCAGTGAAAAAAAAACACAGATGGGTGAAACAGGCCATGTCAGTAGAGTTATTTTAACTTATTCAAGTAATGTGAACATGGTATGTGATGTAGTGAGGAAAAAATGACCGATATATTTGACAGACCCTAGCCTAAGTAAGATTATAGGTTCCCAACCACAGTTTGCTTTTAAAAATAAAAAAAACACAAGCAGTGTCTGTGTTATAAACAAACCTTTTACAATAGAAAATATTCAGAAAGGAAGGGTACATATCCGTGCAGGTCATGCAGCGCATGCAAGTAGAGTTGGTCAGTCAATTTTATAGTTCACCCTAGGTCACTAAGAAACACTGAGTTTAACTTCTATGCTGATTGCACAGAGAGAAATATAGTCTATCTGGCAAAATGTGGGTATTGTGTAAGTTTTTATGTAGGAAAGACTAACTGAAATTTGAAAGAAAGGGCCTTGGAACATGTAAATGACATACGTAATGGAAAATTTACTAATGCATTTGCTAAGCATGCATCTGAATTTGGTGATTCCCACCACTTTAAGTTCCTGGTCTTGCAAAAAGTTGATAACTTAAGGGAAGGGGACATGGTGAATGACACAGAATATGCTGAGCTAAGATGGATTTGAAATTTAAGAGCTAATTTTTATCCAGGTCTTAATAATGCTGTCTCTTTAAAACCAGTATTAAAGAAGAGGGGATTACATCATTGATTTTATCATGTGATTATGTGTTTGAATTTTGATTGGTCAGTATGGTGTATTTAAGGATTTTTAATGTGAGATATTTTTATGTTATGGTCTGAAGAAGCGGGTTTTCCGCAAAAGCGCTTACCATTTTGTTAATAAATTGATCTGTCATCAGCCTTGGTGGACTTCTGTCATTTATTATTGGGAATAAATACTTAGAGGGAAAGGTAATAGAATAGGAAGAGGCTAAGAAGACAATTGGATTGCAGGCTAGTCATTGCCTTCCCTATCTGGGGCTGATAAGAGTACAGACAAAGGGACAGGGGAATCCTAAATGAAAGACCTGCAATGATTGAGTTTTTAACTGAATCTTGAGTTTCTCTAAAAATGGATAATTAGTAGGGATATAAAACAGTGCACCATAACTAAAGGAATCAGTAGGATGAGGTCAGAAAAGATTGGCAAGTGAAATTAGATATACAATTCAGAAAGAAACAATGGGAAACCTATGTATGGCTACCAAATATGCAACAAAATCTAGAAGATTTATGATTTTTGTCTGGAAATGTTTGCATAGACACTTTTATAACCCAATCAAACTCCAAATAATTTTTCCTCAGTTAGACGGCAAATGCTGGAGGTACAATGGGGAAGTAAAGACATACTTGAGAGCATATGTTCTTGTGAGTGTAATGAGCAGGCAGAGTAAAAATTCCCTGTGGAGTACTCTGTCAGGAATACTGGGTGAGTAAGTAAGTGTAATGAAGGAAATTATTTTTTACGCTGGGATACAGGATCTAAATTGCCTAATCAGTAAGTCTAATTCTGCTGTCTGTCCAAAAAGCAATTACTAGAAAATGGAAATCAAAATCTAAACCAACCATACCTGCAGTAATGAGTAGTAGTGAATACTACTACAGAGATAAAACAGGAAGTTTGATACTTAGAAAAGGATAAGAGTAAATTATATTAAAAATAATGGAAATTGTAGGAACAGTACCTGCTGAAAAAATGTTTTGTAGAAACAAGGTTCAAGAGAAGGTAGGAAGTGAGCAATATATGTAATGTTGTTTTGATTATATGATACATAACATATGTAATGTATAATGGTTGTAAATGTGAACTTGTTAATATGTATTTGATTACTTTTATATAAATGTAAGTCTGCCTGTGCCACAAATTATATTTCATTTCAATAAAGGTGTTTAAAAAATATATTATCAGACTATGAAGACAGCCTAACAAGAAGGGCAAGAGACTTTACCTAAAAGAAGGGGAGAGGAGAGGATTCATCTGGCAGACTGACAGGGCCAGGTTCATTCTGACTGTATGGAAGTACTACTTCAAAGGGATGTGCGCAAGTGTAGTGACTTACAGTGCAAGAGGAAGGAAACACTTATGACATTCAAAAAGGCCTGGGAAAACTGCAGTAGGGAAAGGTGGGAGCCAGGGGCAGCAGCAATATATTAAATCTAATAAATGAGGAGCACACTATTGATCACTCTTTTCCTTAATGCACAATGTGTAACAATATAAAAAGAATAAATACATGTTAGATGTTTTTGTTGACATTCTGCAAGAAGTTTCAACTCCTGTATTCTATAACGTCATGTAAATTGTATGCAGTCTTAGGAGTACTTCGCACCACTCAAATACTTATTTATGTACAACAATGCTAGATCCATAGGAGTGGACTCATCTTCTGCCACTCACAGGACTAAGCATGCAGGCATTAGGACTACTCAATCATCCAGGCTTTGCAAGGCTGCTTAGTACCTATCTTTATCAAAGAGCACAAAGCACCAATCCCCCGTTCCTGATCTTCGGTGTTGCATAAATTGTTACAGTCAGCCCTTAAATGGCCCTAGGTTGCTCTTTTTAACTGCTGTCAAATATTAGGCCACGAGTGAATTTTTCTTTTCATATCAGCATTCTTGTATTCTTCACCATCACTTTCTGTTAAAAGTAGCTTTTCTGTTGTAGGAAGTATGCTTTATATAAAAATACAGGCTTGTGACATGTTCTGTTAAAAAAAGAAAACTAAGCTACAAGTGTTTAGGGCTAGTACAAAAAGATGGTGCCTTCAATATGGTACATCACTTCAGAAAAAAACATGTGGGCACCTGGTGAAAACTGGGAAATTGTTTAAGTTCAGCATTTCCTTCTGGGACTGTGCAAGCAAGATCCAGGACATTGCTATACTCCGATTCAAAATGGAACCGTTTTAATAAGAAAGAGAAAGAAAGCTAATAGGGTCACAGGTGATCAGTAAAAGATCAATAAAGAAATAAGTAGGTTAGGGAAAACTAAATTGACCAATATGACATTAGGTAGTAATGTGGACAATCTCACAGATGGCAAAGATGAACAGTGTGAAACATGAAAGTCACTGCAAGTTCTGACAGAGTAAAATGACAAAAAGATCAGAACACGACATGAGTGTATGGATGTTTCAGTCTTAAAGACTTTTAAGCATCAAATGCAACACCACTGTAGCATCACCTGCATTCTGCATGGCACTCATAGTTTTTAATGGGGAAGTCTGGAATTAATCAACTGATAACAGTGATTTATATGGTATTCATTTAATTACAGATATGGTTAGTAAATCAATTAAAATAAATCACTCCTTGATAATTAAATACACTACAGCAAGGAACCACATTTAGTACTCATTAGTAAGCAGATAATCAAGGCCAACGTTAGTGTAAACAGTTACATCAGCACCGAGCCTTTTCATAAAGAAATGATGCCAAAAAAACACTATGTTCTACGTACTGTGCCAATCACAGATGTCACTTTGCCACATCCATAACCACTGGCTACACAGCACAGTACAGACTAAAGCGACCTTCAAACTACAACTTTCAAAGCACAGAGGCTAATCCTTAAAATGCAGGACAACAGCAAATCCCATATACTACACCTTTTAATTTCTCATTCATCCACTCAGCTCTTCATTTCCATCCCAACAAATGGCTTAACCCTAACATGTAAAGCAGGGTTCACTAAAGTACAGTTGCGTACCTACCATAAATGTAGATGTTCGAGTGTATTCACTGCTGCAGTCATTACGCTTGGGTTATCCTGCTGGCAGGCTACCCTCAGTCTGTCAGAATTCCAAAGTCTAGGTCCGGCATCGGTTGCTGTCGCCTCTTCCCTGACATCAGCGTGGCAGGGCTATAAAAGATGCAGCCGACGCCATTTTCTTCCGTTTTTCTTGCCCCAGATGTCAGGTGCCCCAAATAGGTAGGCTGAAAAATATACCAATAAGAAATGCACGCACAAAAATAACATTTCCTTCATCTACAAGCAAATACACCAAAAAGGTTGTATAGGATAGAGAAGTGCAGATAAGTCCCAGCAAGGAGAAGGGGGATGGTGGGTGGGTAACCTGGACTGCAACAGTGAATACACTCGAACATCTACATTTATGGTAGGTACATAACTGTACTATGTTCATCGTGTTTCACTGTTGCAGTCATTACTCTTGGGTAGAATCCCAAAGCTGAGGATGGGTGGCTGGGCTAAATAGGATTAGGAGAGGCTATGAGGCCCTGCAGAACTGCAGTGGCGAAGCCTGCTCTGGACTTAGAGTAGAGAGGCAAGTGGTAGTGCTTTGTAAAGGTGTGCACTGAACTCTAAGTTGCAGCCTCTAAGATTTCTTTGGTTGGTACTCCTCTGAGGAAGGCTGCTGAAGTGGCTGTTGCTCTGATGGAATGAGGCCTAATGCCCTTAGGCACTGATTTGCCACGTTGGAAATAGCAGAAACGGATGCCTATCCATTTAGAAATAGTCTGTTTTGAGATGGCCTTTCCTTGTGATCCTGCAGCATATGACACTAAAAGTTGCTCAGTCTTTCTGAAAGCTTTAATTCAGTTCAAGTAGAAGCGCAACTGCCTGTGTATGTCCAAAGAATGCAGAATTTTCTCACCCTTGTTCTGTGGATTTGGGTAAAAGGTAGGCAAGTGAATGGTTTGGTTGAGGGCCACACTGGACACCACCTTAGGCATAAATGTAGGGTTTGTCCTCAGAGAAACCCTGTCTGGATGAAAAATGATGAAAGGTTCCACAGCCATGAGTGCTTGTAACTCCGAGACTCGCCTTGCAGAGGTTATGGCTAGGAGCAGAGCTGTTTTCCAGGATAAGAATTTTATATCTGCTGCTGATGCTGGCTCAAAAGGAGGCAGTGTGAGTTTTTCCAAAACATAATTGAGGTCCCAGGCCAGAATTGGTGGTCTCCTTGGAGGCCTAATGTTTTTGGCCCCTCTAAGGTACTGCCTTACGAAAGGATGAGAAAAGATAGGTAGTTCCGTATTGTAATGTGCTGAAATGGTGGAGGCATGAATCTTAATTGATGAGAAAGAAAGACCTTTGTTCAGCATCTCAGTTAGGTATTGTAAAATCTGAGGAATATTTGGTAGACGTGTCAATGCCTTTTTCCTGGTTCCAAGCACAGAATCTCTTCCATTTTTCTGCATAAGATTTTCTGGTACTGGGCCTCCTGGCCTCCAAGATAACGTCCATAACAGCTTTTAAAAAGAAGAGTGTTCTGAATGGCTACATTATCTGCCATGCTGCCAGATTTAAGGTCCTGAGTTGGCTGTGCAGGATCTGATTGTTTTGTTGGGTCAGCAAGTGAGAAGTTTGAGGCAATATCCATGCTGGACCTTGAGACAAGCTCTTTAGGATTGGGTACCAGTGCTGGCGTGGCCAGTCTGGTGCAATCAGAATCATTTTTGGCTTCTCTTGTCTGACCTTTAGGAGTACTCTGGGAAGGAGAGGCAGTGGGGGAAAGGCATATACTGTTAGATTTTACCAGCTGAAAGATAGGGCGTCCACTTTCCATGCATACTTGTGATAAATCCTTGTGCAAAATCTCTGCAATTGGCAGTTGTGAGGGGCGGCAAATAGATCTATCTGGGCATCCCCATTTCCTTATTATCATGCCGAAGACTTGTGGATCCAGTTTCCATTCGTGGGGATCCATGAGGTTTCTGCTAGTTCGTCTGCCAGAGTATTTGTTTTTCCTGGCAGGAATCGTGCTTGCAGGTGAACTTGAAAAGCCAATGCTGTGTCCCATAAGGTCATTGCTTGTCTGCAGCAGGGGTAGGAATGTGTACCTCCCTGCTTGTTTATGTACCACATGACCGTAGTGTTGTCCGTCTATCTGTCCTGGATGAAGCAGGTCTTTGAAAACTGTCAGGGTATTTTGAACAGCTAGCATCTCTTTTTGATTGATGTGAAGATGCATCTGGTTTGCAGGCCATGTGCCCTGAATACATTTTCCTGCCATATGGGCCCCCTCAGGCATAATCCGATGCATCCATTGTCAGTGTCTGTCTGGCTGTGGGTAAACTGAATGGCAGACCCTTGTTGTGGTGACAGGCTTCTGCCCACCATCGAAACTCCTGTTGTAGGCAGGGAATGAGTGCAATTACTGTCTCCAGGCTGTGGCAATGCTGAGTCCAAACACTTTTCAGATACCATTGTAGTTTTCTCATATGCAGTCTGGCATATCGAATTAGTAGAATGCAGGATGCCATGAAACCCAAGGCCTGCAGGATTTTCTTGCAGACAAGTGGGTTTTTGTTGCCAATTTTTTGAAGTAAGTAGTGAGTTGTTTTTGCTCGTCTGGTGTGAGATAAGCCATCTGGGCAGTAGTATTTAAGCTTGCACCCAGGAATATTATCTCTTGAGAGGGCACTAGTTTTGATTTCTTTTCATTTACTGTGTACCCTAGGCCAATTAGTAATCTTTTTACAAACGCCAGATGCTTTAGAAGAGTGTCTTTGTTCTCTGCTTGAATTAGGCAGTCGTCCAAGTAGGGATATATTTGAACTCCTTTTTGTCTGCAAAATGCAATTACTGTTGCCAGGCATTTTGTGAAGACCCTGGGCACAGTAGATAAGCCAAAGGGCAGTGCAGAGAATTGGTAATGCATTGAGCCAGCTATGAATCTGAGGTATCTTCTGCAAGATTGTCTGATTGGGACATGCAGGTATGCCTCTTTTAGGTCCAAAGTTACGAGCTAAGCCCACTTGCCCAGCATGGGCAGTAGCTGCTGTAGAGTCAACATTTTGAATTTTGGAACTTCCAGAAATGTATTTAGTATAGACAGGTCCAGAATTGGTCTCCAGGTTTTGTCCTTCCTGGGTACTAGGAAAAGTCTGGAGTAAAATCCTTGCCCCTGCTCTTGTTGTGGTACTTGCTGAATGGCCCTCATGTCCATGAGGGCTGTAATTTGTTTTTGTGCCCATTGATTGTGTGGCAGGTCTGGCATGCCCTTTGACCTTGGTAGAGTGTGAAAATGGAACCTGTAGCCTTGGGACACTATGTTCAGGACCCATTTGTCTTGGGTAACCATTTTCCAATTTGATGAAAAAAGTGCTACTTTTCCCCCTAAGGGGGCTGTCAAAAGAAAACTGCTTGGAACTGGTAAAGGAAAGTCATTCGGACCATTTCCTGTAAGGTTGTGATTTGTCTTCTCCGCTTTTGGAGGAAGGAGCACCCCATTGTTTAGGCCTGTATGAGCCTTAGGGCTGAGATCTGCCTCTGGGATGCCTGTATCCGCCTCTTTGTGGTCTGTCTGAGACTGGAAAGGACCAGTTTTTAGAAGGCCAGTTCCTGCTAAACCTGGGTGGCTGTACCTGTAAGAAATCCTTGACCGTCTGCATGGATTTTGCTTTATCCATTTTTTTCAACACCTTTTCTGCTTTAGTACCAAACAAAGTATCATGCTGTAATGGTGCATCTAATAATTTTGCTTTAACATAAATCAGGTAGATTCTGTTCCTTTAACCAAGCATGCCTTCTAATAACAGAACCTGTAACAGCGGCCCTGCAAGAGGCCTCCAGTGAATCATAACCACATTGCAAAGTATGGTTTCCCACTTGTTCAGTTGCATGCAATAAATCCTGCGATTCCTTGTTCTCTGAACATTCAGTATTTGTCAACATTTTCTGTTTAAGTAGTGCCATTAAATATTGCTGATATTTAAGCATATGAAATTGACAATTTAAAGCCCTTACAGCCAGGGTGGCAGAAGTGTAAACTTTTTCCCCCCATCTGTCTAGAGCCCTAGAATCCCTAATCAGAGGGGACAGGGTTTTTTGCAGTGGAAGCTTTAACTCTCTTGGGACCCTGAGATATAGTTTCTGGGTCAGCAGCGGGGTTTTTATATAGGAATTTATGAGAATCCGGGACCCTGTAGTATCTGTCTGGATTAGCAGGTGCAGGGGGTAGAGAGACAGGGGACAGACCGGACTCTGAAAATACATCATCTACAATGTCTAGAACAGGTGGAATAGCAAGGGGTCTGTGCTGAGGAAGAAGGAGAAAGTCTTTGAGCCTTTTCTTAGATTCAGAATAATCTTGGCTCTCCCAGTGGAAATGCTCCCTCATAGTATGCAGCGTTTCCCCAAAAGAATAGTCCTCAGGAGGAGAGGCTGAAGGAATGGATTCTTCAGCATCAGAATCCTCATAGGGAGGCATGGAGTAATTCTGTTCAGAAGAGGAATCGGAGGAAATAGATACCTGATCAGAAGAATCATACTCTGTCTCTTGCCTAGGCCTCTTATCAGGAGGGGGATGGGAACCCCTGATCAAAGTAATTAGGTCTTCGGACATTTTGAGCATCTGTTTTTTAGGCATGGAAGTCTGAGTAGGAGAATGCTGTACTTGTTTCTTTGTCTTTAGAGCTGCTTTAGTCTTTGTCTTTGAAGCTGAAGATGGCTTAATATACAGTTGTGTTGGTCTGAAGACACCCTCAGAAGCCGATGCCTGCCCAGCGGCTCCGGACCCATCTGAGGGAGTGATTTCAGAGTGTCCAATACCTTGAGTTTCCAGAGGCCCAGTCGGCTCCATGTGGGAGTCGGTAGTGGCCTGTGGCTCTGAGGTAGCGGGTGCCAGGGGCTGCAAAAGCGCCTCACTGAGAACCGGCGACTGGCCTAGAAGAGGCTTTGTCATCGGTTTTGGACCTCGGATGCCTATCCTTGTTCCTTGCATTTTTTGTAAACTCCAGTTGTCTGCTATTCCAACGGCATTATATAATTAAATCTTCGGCCAAAGTAATGAAATGCAAAATCGAACCGACGTTTGATAGTGTGTTGGTTAAATCTAGCACAAAACCGACAGTTAGCAACATTGTGATCAGGGCCTAGGCAAGGAATACAGTAAGAGTGAAAATCCTTATGAGGTATTTGCTTCCCACAAGAAATACAATTGTTAACTTTTTCTGACATCGGTCTGGAGCAAGAAAAAAGTTTCCCCAACGGGGTACTTAGCTTTAATGAATACTTCGGTTCTGAAATTCGGATTTGAAAATCTCAGGAGTCGGCTGACCGGCACTTGCCGCGCAATGCCCGAAGCCAAAGCAGTTTGCAAGAAAGACTGAAGAAAATGGTGTCGGCTGCATCTTTTATACCCCTGGCACACTGACGTCAGGGAAGAGGCGACAGCAACCGATGCCGGACCTAGACTTTGGAATTCTGGCCGACTAAGGGTAGCCTGCCAGCAGGATAACCCAAGAGTAATGACTGCAACAGTGAAACACAATGATCATCATTTACACTCCTCTGATTACATCTGCTCATTATGCATTCAGGGATGACTTTCACTAAAAAGGTGGTTAAAGGGACCATGAGCTTTAAGCAAATTTTAAATTCCTTCCTCTAATACTTTCCATTTATCAGGTTGTGTACAGTCAAGGTATGTGTGTGTGGTTAAAGCAATATATATGTAGTCGTGCAGATATGAAGATTTAAATTGCATGCACCTCGGTATGCAAAATCCTCTTCAGAACATTCCTGAAATAGTGAAATAAATCACGAAAATCATGGCCAGCTCCAATTCTTCACAACTGTGATGAAAATAAACATTTCTGATTAAGGCTACACAATGAGAAAGGCCACCACATCCCCCCCTGGAATTAAGGGCTTGCCTAAAGAAATGAAGATGTTAGCAGCAAAGCCAAGACTGAACTTTAGAAAACCTGGCATTAATTCCAGTGAGAGCACTGCTCTTTTTTGTTTGTATATGCTTCCATGTTCACATGTGCTCATTTGGTACATGCCTGTAACGAGATTACCTGCTCTGCTATTAACCTTGAATAACTATACACAGCTCAGTCTCTGGTATTTCAATTCATATGGAATTAATTGTCTCCATATTTATACTGGAATCACATTTAATTATGTGCCACTATTGCCACTCCTACAATTCCCATATTGTATGCTCGATTACAGCTACTGTATTTAGCTTTTCTTTTCAATTACTGCCCTGCGCCTTTTCGCTGGATACATTTGAAAATGAACAGCCGTTGGCTCAGTACCTCTTTATTGGTAAAACATCTGGATTAATGAAACAGTAGCTTTCCTGGACAATGACAGGGAGAAAAAGGCAAAGTAAACTCTGAAGGTCAAGTAATGTTCTAATATGTGATTAGGCCTATGAGCAGCAGCTTCTATTTTGGCAGCTGTGGATCTTGATTTTAACATAATCTGTGAACTCACCAACTCTATTTAATGCTCATTATTACAAATGTCCAGAATATTTCTACTGATGGCAAAGAAATATTCCATACATACAATGAGATAAAGTAGTTAATTCTTGGAGAAAATATATACAATATACAAGACAATATTCACAAATATATGTTAAAACAGTCAAACATGTAAACACACGTTATGCAAATAAAAATGCATATTTTCTGACTGCATCCGTTCCTGGAGATCTCTGTGCTCATTAATTCAGTTCTTATTCTTAGTCTGAGACTGCAGCAGCTCAAAGAATGCCCCTGGCCCATAACAGATGTTAACCCCAGTGCCTACCAATTATTCAGCCTTCCCCTGTTAGTCTTGGGCATATTCATTCATCCATCTGGCTAGTGAGAAGACAATTTAATTGTTGGGGCTGGACTGTCAAGCAGGCAGCCATTATGGCTGATTGTGCCTTCGTCACCATCCCAACAATAACATTGGTGTAGTGATTCCAACTTCTCTCCTGGTGGCTGTTCATAGTAGCCACACCAAGACAGGACAATCTGCACCCTTCTCTCGTTTACACGTGTTTCCACACACATAGAAATGAGTGCTGTCAATGCGGATTTGAATTGTCAAGTCTATGTCCCCAGTCTCGTCATTCAAGTGTCAGGCAGATATCCAATAACATACATGGTGGTAATTAGCTAAACAGACTACCTTTCCCTTCACAAAGGCACTGATCTGACCATAAGTCATGAATGGCCTGCAGATCCTGTAGCAGTGAGGCAAAGATCTGAGATATAAGCTAGTACATTGCTGTGATTTGGTCTCAGTGTCATGTCTGTGCTCCGGTCTACACTTCTAGTGACAAATGGAGTACAATTCTTAGAAGGTTACCGCGGCCACATTACTTTGGTATTAGTTATGAACCTCAGCAAATAGTTGCATTTGAGGGACTGCACAGGCAGATTATCCCGAAGGTTATGATAATAATTTGTTCAAGCCTGGACATAACACAGCATCTGTTGTTAATCTTTAGCTTTTCTTAATTTTTTTGAACATACATTTACCTGAATGCCAAAAATATAAGCACATAAATAAACTACTTATGTGAACAGCAACATACATGGTGGTTAAAAGTTTCCTTAATTTGTTCTACACTGAAACAGCTTGGGGAAAAGCTATGTACAAGGCTAAATGAACAGCAACACTGATGCTATTATACCAACACAAAGGTAAGTAAATGAAGGGGACTATATTTTTATGTTTCAGGATACCTGAAACATTTTTCTAGCACACAGTAAGACTGTTACATATATGTTAAACTTTCAGTAGCACTGTTATTGTCACAAACATTTTTGCAATAACAGTATTGGATGGTGGTGGGTTTGTCCTGCTTTGAATTAGAAACAATAATTGTGATAAGGTGGCTAAAGGATGGGTCAAGTGCTCATTAGGATTAAGGCAGGCAAGATGAAGCTAGAGCACCAGAGCCTGCTGGGAAGATAAGAACTATGCAGCCTCAAGCTTAAAGCAAGTGTCCATCCTGGGTACAGGAAGGAGGGAGGTGCTCACTGCTACTACTGCTGAGGGACAGCTAAATAATTTAGGAGGCACAGATGCCAGTCAATCATGTGAAAGACATGATGGGCATCTTATCTGCATGTGGTGAAACACACAGTCTGCTCAACATCACTGCAAGTCTGTTTTTGTAACATAGTAGGCATGGCAACCCCCCCCCCCCCCAGATAACTGCCACATGCTTTCATTAATATTACTTAGGGGGCATAAATAAAAATGCCAGAGTAGTCCATAACTGATGGACCATTGAAAGGAGGTCAGACTGTCTAAAAGCATAAAAAAAAAGATGATGCACCTCTGGTAGATTACATAATATTTTGTCTCATCAAAAGCTTCGTAAAGCCACCAGCTGGGGTGAAGTTTCACTATGTTCCTCAAGTGAAAAATGTTCCATGAAGGACATAATACAGACAAGGAATCTTAGACTGATTTGGTGTCCT
Organism: Protopterus annectens; assembly: GCF_019279795.1. Lineage (NCBI taxonomy): Eukaryota > Metazoa > Chordata > Ceratodontiformes > Protopteridae > Protopterus > Protopterus annectens. The sequence continues at coordinate 397,456,001 of NC_056739.1, read as the reverse complement.
GCCCTTTTGTGGTAAAAATGTACCAGTTTTGCACCCTTACTTACCAGAACTATACATCACTCCAGCTATCAGATCCACTCATTACATCTCAGTAACATTTTGTGGGAGGATCTCCTTACTGGAAGGAAGGGTTTCATCCAGTGAAAAGTGATCACACAAGAGATGTTTTGGGCATCCATCCAGCCTTATGGAGTCTCTGCATTGCAATCTACTTCATACACCATACATGAACTCAAAATTATGCACTAGCACAAGCCTTAAGTATATGCTACAATAGTCTGTACACCTTAGGAGTGCAGATATATATTGGCATATGTCCTGTACTAAATAATTGTCTTTCGCTTTTCCTGCTTAGGGGTCGCCACAGCGGATCATTGGTCCGCTAATGATTGGCAGTGGATTTTTACGGTGCCGATTTGCCAGCCTGACACCCAACCTTCAGAGAAGGCACACCCATTCATGCACGCACCTACCTGCATGTCTTTATATGTCACTCGACCACAGGCGAGGACATGCAGACTCCACACAGAAGGCGCTCCAGCCGAGAATCGAATGGGAGAACCTCTTGCTGTGAGGTGACAACAACAGCTACACCACCGCAGTCTGGCATATGCCTTGTACTGCACTGCGTGTATTCTGAAATGCCCAAGGCTTGACTCTGTCCTCCAAGTGATACTCCTACTGTGGGAAAACCCCTTCCCAACTTTATACAAAGATCACCAAAGATCAATAATAACTACTCTAACCTTCCACTAATCTGACCCTCCTGACCTTGGATAATTAAAGCAGAGGTGCTGTTGGCATGGATGAATACCCTGCCCAGATAATCAGGCACTGCTAAAATGACAAGTCCATTCATCAGCTTATGAAATGAGAAAGAAGAGTCCTGTGTATTTCCGAAAGTACCAAAATGAAAAATCTACTAGATGCATACAAAAGGAAAATATGCATATATAAACAAAGCAGTTGTAAAATTCCTGTGAAGAAAATGCTATAAAAAGTGTACTTTGAGAACAGAAAAGTATAAACTATAAAAGCACTGTCTAGTTCGATTCATGATTGATGCCTTGCTGATATACACAGATAACATTTCAGAAATCAATGGTTTCTTTTATACACCATAAAAAAAATCTCACTATAACCAATATTACACAGCAAGCAAACACATGACTGTGCAAAGAGGTCAGCTCACTATAACGAATTATTACACAGCAAGCAAACACATGACTGTGCAAAGAGCTCAGCTTTCGTAGGGCAGCAGTGAAGACTACCTAAAAGAAATCCCTTTAAAGCATATAGTCTTTGGTAACAGTCCTCAGTTTAAAATGTATAGACTGCAATGAGCTGGAAGAAGAGAGCAATTTTCTTTAATACTACCTACAACCCAGGAAAATCGCCAGCTCAACAAATTTAGAGAACCTTATGCAAACAAATGAAACTTTTGTGAGTAAAATATGTACCCGTACACAAGACATTTATTAAACGACTCAGACATGAAGTGTGATTTACACGTGTTAATGAGGGTACATATCAGCTTCACTTAAATGGAAAACAGAATCATTCATAGGTTCATAGGTTTATACTAGGCTATCTGCCCTAAGGCATTTATAAGCCTAGCCCAAATTTTTGTGGCTTACGCCACCCCTTATATGAAAAAATACTGTGCCCATTAGTTTGTTGTGTCTCTGTCCAGCAGTGACACAGAGATGATTCCTGGGGTAAACCTACGATCTCCCATCCACAGGTCTAGATTTCTCTTGAACAGAGTCAGCGAGGTGCTCTGCCTCACATGGACCGGGATTTTATTCCACAGCATAGGGAGTCTCTGAGTGATAAATCTATCCCTCCAGCACGTCCTATTTATATCCGTGCTAAGGTTTAAGTCGCTTGCTCTAGTGGTTTTGGTGGATTTGGATTTTTTGAGGTGGAGCATGTCCATTAATTCCGGGTTGGACATGGCCTTGTATGTCAGGCACATGTCACCTCTGAGCAGACGGTATGCGAATGAATAGAGCTGGAGTTTCTTCAATCTGGCAGCATATGACAGATTTTGGAGTCCCTTTATCCTTTTGGTGAGGAACTTTGGGGTCTCTCCAATTGCTGCAGATGTCGGGCGAGATACATCCCGAATGGGGCATTGTACTCGATCATTGGTCTGATAAGTGAAGAGTACAGGGGAACAATGACCTCACTAGATCTGGATGTGAATCCCTTCATGATCAGGTGGGCAATGTAGAAGGTCTTTCTAACCACTTTAGCAATGTGAGTGTCAAAAGAAAGGCCACTGTCAACCTGGGTCCCCAGGTCCCTGATAACCTCTTCTGTGCTTAGTGGATTGCCACCTATATGGTAGCTTGGGGTTACCTTGTTTTTCCCGAAGGGTATGACTATACATTTTTGGCGTTTAACTTCAGGCCATGGCTCTGGCACCAGCTATCTGTTTCCGTGAGTCCCTTCTGAAGGATATCCGTGTCTGATGCACTTTCCACTATGGCGCCCAGTTTGCAGTCGTCTGCAAACTTTGTCAGCCAAAGTCCTCCTATGTTGGCCTGTACTTCTGAGAAGTAGATGCCAACCAATAGGGGGCCAAGGACCGAGCCCTGTGGGACACCACTTGTGACCGGCTTGGAGTCTGACATAGCGCCAGCAACTCTAACCCTGTGGGTTCTGTCCTTAAGCCAGTTTGCAACCCATCTTGTGACATATGGGTTTACATTTAAGCTGGCAAGTTTTTCTACAATACCCGAGTGAGGTATTGTGTCGAAAGCCTTTGCAAGGTCAAGGTAGGCTGTATGGACTGCCTTTCCCTCATCAATGGCCTTGGTGACTGTTTCGAAGAAGTCGACCAAGTTCAAAAGGCATGATCTTCCCTTGACAAAGCCAAACTGGGTCGGGTCCAATGTCTGCAAGTCCCCTATATCTTTGTTTATGAGCTCCATTATGATCCTCTCCATAGCTTTGCAGACTAGACTTGTTAAGCTTATGGGGCGGTAATTACCAGGGTCCGTAGAGATGCCACCTTTGTGGAGTGGGACAACAGTTGCCGTACGCCACTCCTTGGGCACGTATCCTGTGGTAAGGCTGAGATTAAACAGCTGCCGTATGTGCGGGTTTAATTCCTCATTTAGCTCGTGTAGCACACAGCCGGGGACACCATCTGGTCCCATTGATGCTGTGTTTTTAGCTTTAGAGAGAGCAGCTTTCACCTGCGCATTTGAGATGTCCGGGAGGCTACACTCGGCTGGGATAGTTATCTCTCCTTTAGGGGAGAGGGGTGAAGTTTGCACTGAACCTGTCTGCCAGTATGTTGGCAATGTCTGTGGGTTCAGTGATTTTTGTATCATTTTGGACTAATTCTGAGCATATCTGGGAGTTTCCACCCAGGTTCCTAACATAGCTGAAAAAGGCCTTATGATTGTCCTTGAATCCACGGCAATTTTTCTCTCAAAATTGGCCTTAGTTGATTTTATGAGTGCTCGTATTTTTTACTAATAATGATCAGGGGTGACTTCCTTTTATGGATTTTTTCTATCATGTAATAGCTTTCTCCTCTTATTGTAAAGTTTGTTAATGGCTGGGGTCCACCAGACTGGACGCTTGCCCTTTGTGGAAAGAGTCTTGGTTTTATTTGGGATTGCCTGATCCATGCAGTCCTGGAGGTGTTCATAGAAGGCATTTGTAAGGGCTTCCGCAGCTTGGGTTGTGGTTTCCACTGGCTCAGGGGCCTTGAAGGATACCACACCAGTCTTGAGTAGTGTGAAGTTTGCTTTAGAGAAGTTCTTCACTATGGTCTTTTTGTTTGGGGTGGGGGCGGGATGTGGATTTCCAGTGAGATTAGTTTATGATCAGATCTCACCAATGAGGGATATACTTCGGTGTGGAGCATTTTGTCCCCATGTTTGTGACAATGAGATCTAGTATATTTTCTCCTCTCGTGGGAACAGTGACTAGCTGTTCCATGGCATTTGAATTTATGAACTCCAGGAACCGTTGGGCTAGAAAGTTAGGGCTTGAGTAATGTTCCCAGTCTATATTCGGGTAGTTGAAGTCACCCAATATGATGGTGTTTGGAGATACATTTATACCCTCCAGTGTCTTCAGGAAGGCTGTGTGGGGTTCCTGAGTTTGAGAGGGTGGCCTGTAGCATGCTACAATTTGTAGAGCAGTTTTGCCTATGGTTAGTTGCACCTGGATGGTTTCCGAAGCTTCGCGTGTTGCCACCAACCTGGAGGTGTGGGTATCCTTTATGAATATGGATACACCCCTCCTTTTGTGGTGTGGTCCGGGTTTTGGGGCCGGAACGCATGATATGAGGTAAAACCTAATAGTGCCGGGGTGCTCTCAGGAGCCTTGAACCAGGTTTCAGTTACAGCACAGACATCGATGTTCTCCATACTGAGAAGGGCCTCGAGTGCGTGCATTTTGAGATTTAGACTTCTGGCATTGAGCAGCATTACCCTCAGTTTCTTCCCATTTTGTTTTCTAGGGTGGTAGGTTTAGAATTTGAGCCTTGCCTAAAAGGCACTATGGGGTGGCAAGAGCCTTAGCCAATATCCGAATCCCAGGGGTGACAGGTGCAAGCCGTCCCTTGGCAGCGTGGCTTGTCAAGCATGTCATCCCAGGCAGACAGACACTGGATCCCCTTTGAATGACACCAGACATTAAGCCAATTGTTAAAGCTGATCATCTTGTCTCTATATTGTGGCATCATTCTTGGTGAAGGAAGGATACTGCTCAGGGTTAGGGTCATACCTGCCTGGGCTACATGATCAGAGAGCTCCTCTATGTCTCTTTTCATGTAGTCCAGGGAGGTACGTCTCAGGTCGTTCACACCAGCATGGACAATGACTGTGTCATATTTGTACTTGCCGTGGAGTGACCCGAGTGCTTGTGTTATGTGGCGGATTCTAGCCCGATAGGCAGCTTACTGTGACCCTCTCCTTGTTCAGCCTGGTGAGTGGGACGTCAGTGTGTCTGACTATGGAGTCACCCATGACAAGTATGTTTGGTGTTGTATTTGGCCTTAAGGGCTGTGACTGCTTTGCACACTGCTTTTGTGGTTTATGTGTTGCTTGTGGGGTGTCTTGAGGTAGCAGTTGTTTGGGTGTCTGCTTTGGAGGCCTCTGCTGTTTAGGTAAATTTTTACTCAGAGCCTCCGAGTATGTCTTTGTGTGTTTATGTGTTTGATTCAGTGGAGTGGTAGCATTATGTGAGGCTGGTTTTGTGGTGTGTGTAGTTGCCTTCTCCTCCTGTCTGGTCTTGCCAGTCCTGAGTTGAGAGAGCTCAGCCTCCAGTTTGGCTAAATAGCTGCATCTCTCGCAAGTATTTGTGTTATGTGGGAGGAGAGGGTTGTCTGTGTACATGAGGCAGTTATAACATTGCCTCAAGATTCCCAGATTCACCAGCAGGACCGGAGAGAAGATTGACAACTGACCTTTGGACATGCTAGAATAATATTGGGAATTCCTTAATTGAAAACAAGGGCCAGTGGGGAGTGAGGGTGTAGTGCTTTTAATTTTAAGTGCTGACTTATATAATTGCTTTAGTGAGCAAGTGCCAGGTAACTTGAGTGCAATGTGTTACAAGTAACTAAATGCAAAAACGACAAACAGTAACTTTCTTTCAAGTGAAACAAGGAAATAAGTACAGTAAGCAATGCAGATATCACTAGTGATCCACAGAAGCTGAGAAGTTGCGTATTAGGTGGAATTAGCTTCCAGGAAATAACAAGCAAACAAACAACAAGCATATAAACAAAGCTAGATTCAGCAGGCCTGGATCTAGTCTATGCTAGAGCAAACAAGGTGAACCAATTTCAGTAAGATACAGTTCAAATATTCAGGCACTATAAACCTTTAACCAGAAATTCCCAGCTCAGAAGGGCAGAGTCCAGCCTCTTCTCCCACAAGAGTGCAGACCACGAACCTTCTTAATGTAAAATAACTGGCCTGAAGCCCAAGTGCCTAAACCAGAACTAATACACTTGGACACTGGGCTCTCAATCAGCAGTTCCAAACTTAGAAGGATGAAAGCTACCTGTCCTGCCACCACAGTGCTTGCCACAAACCTTCCTAATGTAAAACAACTGGTCTGAAGCCCAAGTGCTTAATCCAAAAGACTTGAATGATAGCTACACTTTAAAGTATTCAATGGTATTTATTACTGCTTGGTTGTAACTTGATTAGAGAATGTCTGGATTAGTGCTCAAGTTACACAAACAAAGCTAGATCCAGCAGGCCCGAATCCAGTCTATGCCACAGCTAACAAGGCGCACCAACTTCAGTAAGAAACAGTTCAGATATGCATGCACTATAAGCCTTTAACCAGAAATTCCCAGCTCAGAAGGGCAGAGTCCAGCCTCTCCTCCCACAAGAGTGCAGACCACGAACCCTCTTAATGTAAAATAACTGGCTTGAAAGCCCAAGTGCTTAAACCAGAATTAATAAATTAACAACACAGAAAAAAAAAAAAGTAATGCAGACCATGGAGTAATGAACAACCACTCCATCCTGATCATATTTACAAATGTATTAATCACAGTGCCACAGGTAGCAGGAATGTGGACAGTCAAGTGGGAAAGAGACCTCATGTAAAAGTGTCAGTTACAGTGGCACGCATGTATAAAATAATCACGTGAGCCATATAAGAAATACAGTACTGCAAGGCTGAAAAACATGTATATAGAAAGGCATTGCCAGTATGAATGCAATGACATTTATCTCTTGTGTTTGTGTGTATGTTTGTTTGCATATGGGACAAAAATGAAACAGTACAGGCTAAATGTCCTAAGAGGTCTAAATACTACTGTTCATACCAGTCTATGAATTTATAGCAGCACCATCACTCTAGTGGTACAAATAGTTCCCCACAGCAAGTTTATCTCTAGTCTTCTTCCTAGGTACAGGCTGCATTATGCACTGCTTGTCAGAACTAACAAGTCCCAGTCTTCCATAATTGGATGGAAAAAGGAGAAATAAACTATGAATTCTCTCATGTCTCAGTGGCATTACATGTGGCTTAGTGACAGGGATGGCACTTAGCATAATCAATGGATGATATTTTCACTGAGTAACAATTTGAATACCAGCTCAATAGTATGGCTTCTTTTTTAAGTGTAACCAAGTTGTCTACGATGCCCTTCACAGAGCAATGTTCACATTGAGAACATACTGAAACTTCATCCCAGCCAGGTTGCTTTCCAAAAAGTTTCAGCACTTTGCTTGACATTCGCTCCTAGCCTGTTGAGCTGTGATTTACATAGGTAATTTCAAAAGGCACACTCTTGAAGGACATCAAAATGGACTGGTAAACCATGGGTTTCCATTCACTGACATTCACCACCATTGCTTAACAAGGTGATCTGACTAACGAAAAACCTTCAGAAGGAAGCTGAAAACACCCAAGTGTAAGGTGAGAGGGATTAATACTTCCAAGGGAGCAGGGAAAGTTGGGCATGATGAGCTTAAAGATATACAAACCTTAACTGTGTTACCCGATAATATATCTGCATCAAATGGATGCTAATGCTAGCAGAACAAAGGCAGGAGGTTGACCAAAATAAAAGGGTGAGATTTGGGGAAGAGTATGAGGAGCCAAACATGGAATGAAAGGTGGACTGGCATATATGTAACACCACAGCTCTAACAGAATCAGAGACAGACCTGAAAAGAATCCAGAAAAAATCCAGAAATAATCAGGTTCACTTAAAATATTAGTAATATTAACCTGAGGCATTGACAGAATACGACAAATGTGAATTTATATACATTTTCCTGAAATAAAAGTCTAGAACTGTAATTGTCATCATTTACTAAGTGTAATGCACCAACTTTTCTCCATAAATTACCTATGCTAGAAGGGATTAAGAGAGACAGAAATAAAATCTGAGTCAAAATCAGGGCCATCCCTGAAAATGAGAGACAGATTCGAGGTATGTGTAACAATACTAGGGGGTTGTTTCGGGGTAGATTGAGTAGGACTAGCACCTATCAGGGCAGATCTATGCAAAAGCAAGGTGAGAATCAAAGCACAGGCTGCAGGTCATTGGAAAAGTACAGTTACCATAAATGTAGATGTTTGAGTGTATTCACTGTTGCAGTCATTTGGGTAATCTGCTGGCAGGTTGCCCTCAGCCGGCCTGATTAACAAAGTCTTGGGTCCTGCATTGGTTGCTGTCCCTTCTTCCATGACGTCAGGTCGTCAGGGGTATAAAGCATGCAGCCGACGTCATTACCTCAGTTTTTCTTGCCCCAGATGTCAAGTGCCCTCCGAATGGGGAGCAAAATATAATTTCAATTACAGCAATATACCTCCAACCAAAAGCAAATACACCAAAAAGGCTTTTAAACATAGTAACAGAAAGTAGAGGTATAGTCAGAGAAAAACAGGGGGTTGGGAGGGAGGGTAACCAGGACTGCAATAGTGAATACACTCGAACATCTACATTTATGGTAAGTGTACACAACTGTACTATGTTCTTTGTGTTTCACTTTTGCAGTCATTACATTTGGGTAGATTCCCAAAGCCATGGTTGGGAGGATGGATTTATACAGCATTAGGGCCAGCTATAAGGCCCTGCAAGACAGCAGTGGCAAAGCCAGCTCTGGATTTAGAGAAAATTGATAGATGATAATGCTTGGTGAAAGTATGAACTGAACTCCAGGTAGCAGCTTCTAGAATATCCCTGGTAGGAACACCTCTAAGAAAGGCTGCAGAAATAGATGCAGTCCTGGTGGAATGAGATCTGATCCCCCGGGGGATAGGCCTTCCATGATGCTTATAGCAGAAATGAATGCAATGGCTTATCCATTTAGAAATGGTTTGTTTTGAAATAGCCTTTCCCTCTGCCCCTGCAGCAAATGCTACCAGCAGTTGTTCAGATTTTCTTCAAGTTTTAGTCCTGTCCAAGTAGAATCTCGGTTGTCTGTGCACATCCAATGAATGCAGAATCCGTTCCCCTTTGTTCTGTGGATTGGGAAAGAAAGTTGGCAAATGAATGGACTGATTTAAGAGCCACACTGGATACCACCTTGGGCATGAAGGATGGATTGGTCCTGAGTGACACCCTGTCCGCATGAAAGATGATGAAAGGCTCCACTGCCATAAGGGCCTGTAACTCAGATATCCTTCTAGCTGAAGTGATTGCTAGAAGGAAGGCTGTTTTCCAAGAAAGAAATTTTAAGTCTGCAGTAGCAGCTGGCTCAATAGGAGCCAGACTGAGTTTCTCCAATACAAAGTTAAGGTCCCAGGCAGGGGTTGGAGCTCTCCTGGCAGGTTTCAGGTTCTTGGCCCCTCTAAGGTACTGCTTGAGCAGAGGATGAGAGAAGAGGGGAGGTTCTGTGTTATAATGAGCTGAAATGGCTGAGGCGTGGATTTTAATGGAGGAAAAAGACAGGCCCTTGTGAAGCATCTCAGTTAAATATTGGAAATTCCAAGGTAAATTGGGCACTGCTGTGCTCATTCCTTGAGATTGACTGCAGGCACAGAATCTTTTCCATTTGTCAGCATAAGATTTTCTAGTACTAGGACATCTCGCCTCCAAGATGACATCCATCACAGGTTTGCTGAGGGATGCTTAGGGTGAATTTAAGTGATTAGCCAAGCTGCAAGGTTCAATGTAGGGAGCTGAGGGTGCAGAATCTGGTTCTCCTGCTGAGACAGTAAGGAAGGTGTCTGAGGCAGGTGCCATGGAGATATTTGTGACGCACTGCACAGGAGCGGGTACCAGTGTTGGCGTGGCCAGTCTGGAGCAATAAAAATCATTTTTGGTTTGTCCTGTTTGACTTTTAGCAGAACTTTGGAGAGCAGAAGCAGAGGGGGAAAGGCATAGACTGATAGCTTTTTCCAGCTGAAGGACAGAGCATCCACTTTCCAGGCTATTTTGTGAGGAGTTCTTGTGCAAAATTTGTCCAACTGGTAGTTCTGGGGGGAGGCAAATAGATCTATGTCTGGGCTCCCCCATTTGCTTGTCAACATGTTGAAAATTCGTGGTTCCAGTTTCCATTCGTGTGGGTCCATGAGATTTCTGCTTAGTTCCTCTGCCAGAATATTCAGCTTTCCTGGCAGGAATTGAGCTTGTAGTTGCACTTGGTAGTTCAAGGCCATGTTCCACAATGCCATGGCTAGTCTGCACAGGGTGTAGGAATGTGTACCCCCCTGCTTGTTTATGTACCACATAACCATGGTGTTGTCCGTCCTTACCATTAGTTGTCCTGGATGAATGTAGTCCTTGAAGGCTGCCAGAGCATTCTGTACAGCTAACATTTCTTTTTGATTGATATGTAGGTGCATTTGATTTGGGCTCCATTTGCCCTGAATGCACTTCCCTGCCAGATGAGCCCCTCATGCAGAGTCTGATGAGTCTGTAGTTAGGGTTTGGGTGGCAGGGGGTAGCGTGAATGGCAGTCACTTGTTATGGTGGCAGGCCTCTGCCCACCATAGGAACTCTAAGCGTAGGCAAGGTATGTCAGGAATCATTGTTTCCAGGCTGTGACAATGTTGACTCCATAAACTTTTCAAGTACCACTGAAGTTTCCTCATATGCAGTCTTGCATATGGAATTAGAAGAATGCAGGAAGCTATGAACCCCAAGGCTTGCAGTATTTGTCTTGCAGATAGCAGGGTTTTTGTGACCACCTGTTTGAAGTAAGTTACCAATTAAAAGAATGCAGGAGGCCATGAATGCCAAGGTTTGCAGGATTTGTCTTGCAGATAGCAGGGTTTTTGTGGCCACTTGTTTGAAGTAAGTTACCAAATGAATTTGCTTTTCTGGCGCGAGGAAAGCCATCTGGGCAGTTGTATTCAAGCTTGCACCCAGGAATGTAATCTGTTGAGAGGGTACCAGTTGTGATTTCTTTTCGTTTATGGTGTACCCTGGCAAGTTAGAACCCTTTTTACAAACGCCAGATGATTTAGAAGTATGGCCTGGTTTTCTGCTTGAATTAGACAATCGTCTAGGTATGGATATATCTGAATATTTCTTTGCCTGCAAAATGCAATTACTGGAGCCAGGCACTTTGTGAATACCCTGGGCGCAGTAGACAAGCCAAAGGGCAGTGCAGAGAACTGATAATGCAAGTAGCCTGCTTTGAAGCATAGGTATCTTCTGCAAGATTCCCCGATTGGGACATGCAGGTAAGCTTCTTTTAAATCTAGAGTTGCCAACCAGGCATCCTTGCGTAGCATACGGAATAACTGGTGAAGAGTCAGCATCTTGAATTTTGGAATGTCCAGAAAGGCGTTTAGAGTAGACAGGTCCAGAATTGGACACCATGATTTGTCTTTTCTGAGTACCGGGAAAAGCCATGAGTAGAAACCTTGTCCCTTTTCCTCTTCTGGTACCGGTTGAATAGCCCCCATGTTTAAGAGGGAAAGTACTTGTTTCTGAGCCTCTGCCCACTGATTTGGGGGCAGGTCTGGCCACCCGTTTGGAGTTGGCAACATGTGGAAATGAAATCTGTATCCCTGGGACACTATATTTAAAACCCGTTTGTCCTGGGTTATGACTTGCCAGTTTTTTGCATGAAGAGCAAATTTTCCCCCCAAAGGGGCAGCTGAAAGGTAAGTGCTTGGTAATTTTAATGGAAAGTCATTGAGACTGTTTACCATAGGGGGTGCCTTGTTATTTCCAGATTTGGAAGTGGAAGCACCCCATTGCTTAGTTCTGAGAGTCCCTTGGGACTGAAACCTGGTGCTTTTAGTGTGTCTGGGTTTGGCTTGAGTGGATCTGGAAGGAGCTGGGAAGGACCAATTCTTAGTAGAAAAGTGCCTACTAAACCTTGGAGGTTGCACTTGTAAGAAATCTTTCAAAGTTTGTATAGATTTACCTTTATCTTCCATCTTTTTTAGAACTTCTTCGGCCTTATTGCCAAACAGGCAGTCCTGATTTAAAGGAGCATCCAACAATTTTGCTTTAACATAAATCGGGCAGCGATTGCTCCTTAAGCCAAGCATGCCTTCTAAGCACAGACCCAGTACCAGCAGCCCTGCAAGAGGCCTCTAAAGAATCAAGACCACATTGCAAAGTAGGTTTTCCAACTTGTTCAGCTGAATGCAATAAATCCTGCAAATCTTTATTTTCCACACAGTCAGAAATCAACATCATTTTCTATTTAAGCAGTCCCATGATATGCTGTTGATATTTTAGCATATGAAATTGACAGTTTAAAGCCCTGACTGCCAAGGTTGCAGAAGTATAAACCTTTTTACCTCATCTATCCAGCGCCCTGGAGTCTCTATCGGAAGGGGTAGGATTTTTAGCAGTAGAAGCCTTAATGCCCTTGGGCCCCTGAGAAATGGTTTCTGGGTCCGTAACAGGATTTTTGAAAAGGAACTTGTAGGACTCAGGAACCCTGTAGTATCTGTCAGGTTTACTAGGAGCTGGAGGAAGGGAATCAGGGGCCATACTGGATTCCGAAAACACATCAACAATGTCTAGTACAGGAGGTATAGCTAAAAGCCTATGCTGAGGAGGAAGAAGGAAATCTCCAAGCCTCTTTTTGGATTCAGAAAATTCCCGACTTTCCCAGTGGAAATGCTCCCTTAAGGTATCTAAAGTTTCCCCAAAAGAAAAGTCCTCGGGGGGAAACTGGAAATGTAACAGGAGAATAACGTTATGGTGAAATAGAATTACAGAAAGTACAGTTTTGTACCTACCATAAATGTAGATGTTCGAGTGCTTATACAGCTGCAGTCATAACAGATGGGTTATCCTGCCGTCAGGCGGGTCCTCGGTCGGCCGAATTCCAAAGTCTAGGTCCACCTACCATAAATGTAGATGTTCGAGTGCTTATACAGCTGCAGTCATAACAGATGGGTTATCCTGCCGTCAGGCGGGTCCTCGGTCGGCCGAATTCCAAAGTCTAGGTCCGGCGTCAGTTGTCGTCACTTCTTCCCTGACGTCAGTGCGGCAGGGGTATAAAAGAAACAGCCGATGCCATTTTCTTCAGTTTTTCTTGCCCCAGATGTCAGGTGCCCCCAGAAGGAAGGCAAAACATAAACTAATGAAATAATGCAATGTAATATAATCACAAAACAGTAGTTTGCAAGCAAATACACCATAAAAGAATACCCCAATCTGGTTGTATGAGGAGGTGTTTGTCATAAGGCCTGTCCCAAGAGGGGATGGAGGGAGGGAAACCTGGACTGCAGCTGTATAAGCACTCTAACATCTACATTTATGGTAGGTACAAAACTGTACTATGTTCATCGTGCATACAGCTGCAGTCATAACAGATGGGTAGAATCCCAAAGCTAAAAAATGGGTGGCAGGCACTAAGTGGAACTAGGAGGAGCAAGGATGCCCTGCAAGACTGCTGTGGCAAAGCCCGCTCTAGATTTAGAGTACAGTGGAAGGTGATGGTGTTTGGGGAAAGTGTGCACAGAACTCCAAGTGGCGGCTTCCAAAATATCCTTGGTAGGAACCCCCCTGAGGAAAGCTGCAGAGGTAGCTGTGGCCCTTGTGGAGTGAGATCTGATGCTTGTAGGTACAGTTTTTCCATGAAATGAGTAACAAAAGTGTATGCAGTGGGCTATCCATTTTGAGATTGTCTGTTTGGAAATAGCCTTTCCTTGAGCACCTGTAGCATAGGACACAAAGAGTTGCTCTGATTTCCTGATTGTTTTTGTCCTGTCCAAATAATAGCAAAGTTGTCTGTGAATGTCCAAGGAATGTAGTAGTCTTTCCCCTTTGTTTTGGGGGTTAGGATAAAAGGTAGGTAAGTGGATAGTCTGATTCAAGGCTACAGTAGATACTACCTTTGGCATAAAGGAAGGGTTGGTTCGTAAGGAAACGCTGTCCTGATGGAAAACGATGAAAGGTTACACAGCCATGAGGGCTTGTAGTTCCGAAACCCTGCGTGCTGAGGTGATAGCCAGAAGGAAGGCTGTTTTCCATGACAAGTATTGCAGTTCTGTTGAAGCAGCTCGCTCAAATGGAGGCAGGGTCAGTTTTTCTTAAATGAAGTTGAGGTCCCAAGCAGGTACTGGTGGCTTCCTTGGGGGTTTTATATTCTTAGCCCCTCTGAGGAACTGTCTTAAGAGAGGATGAGAGAATAAAGGAGGATCAGTGTTGAATTGTGCAGAGATGGCTGAAGCATGGATCTTGATGGAGGAGAAGGAAAGTCCACTGTTTAACATTTCAGCTAGGTACTGTAATATTTGAGGTAAATTTAGTACCCAAGGATTCTGGTCCTTTTTCTGATTCCAGGCACAAAACCGCTTCCATTTGGTGGAGTAGGCTTTTCTAGTAGAAGGTCTTCTGGCCTCCAAGATGACATCCTGCACCTCCTTGGAGAGGAGGGTCTGTTGGGAAAATCAAGGAATCCTCCATGCGGCTAGATTGAGGGTTTTCAGCTGACTGTGAAGAGTTTTGAAGTTGTGCTGGGTCAACAGAAGAGGCACTAGAGGCAGGATCCATGGTGGGGAATGCGTCAGGCTACTCAGGAGTGGATACCAGTGTTGTCTTGGCCAGTCTGGAGCAATGAGAATCATCTTTGGCCTCTCTGCTCTGGCTTTTAATAGAACTTTGGGCAGCAGAGGAAGAGGTGGAAAGGCATAAACTGTCAATGTTGTCCAATTGAAAGAAAGTGCGTCCACTTTCCAGGCCTGTGGATGATAGGTCCTTGAGAAAAATTTTTTCATTTGGTAATTTTTGTGGGTAGCAAAGAGATCTATGTCTGGCCGTCCCCATGCCTGAATTATCTTTGCGAAAACTTGAGGATGCAACTTCCATTCGTGTGGATCTGTCATATTTCTGCTTAGGTTGTCTGCCAGCATGTTTTCCTTCCCTGGCAGGAATTGTGCTTTAAGTTGGATTTGCAATTCCAGAGCCGTGTTCCAAAGGGACATGGCTAGTCTGCACAGGGGGTATGAATGAGTTCCTCCCTGTTTGTTTATGTACCACATCACTGTGGTATTGTCTGTCCTTATCAATAGCTGGCCTGGATGCAGTAAGTCTTTGAAGGCCATAATAGCATTTTGTACTGCTAGCATTTCCTTTTGATTGATGTGTAGGTGCTTTTCTTTTTGGGACCATTTGCCCTGAATGCACTGATCTGTAATGTGCACCCCCCAGGCGTAGTCCGAGGCGTCTGTTGTGATGATTTGATTTGCTTGAGGCAAGCAGAAGGGGAGACCTATGTTTCTTTGGCATGCTTGAGCCCACCACAGAAATTCCTTTTGAAGGCATGGAATAAGTGGTATAATTGTTTCCAAACTGTGACTGTGTTGAGACCATAAGTTTTTTAGGTACCATTGAAGTTTCCTCATATGCAGCTTTGCACATGGGATCAGCAGGATGCAAGATGCCATGAATCCCAGAGCCTGCAGAACTTTCCTTGCAGTCAGCCTGATGAAGGTTGCCATTTTTCTGAAGTATTGAGATAGTTGCCCTTGCTTCTCTGGCGTGAGGTAGGCCATCTGGGTGTTTGTATTCAAGCTGGCACCCAGGAAAATTATTGCTTGAGAGGGTATTAGTTTTGATTTCTTTTTGTTGACTGTGTATCCCAGAAAGCTCAACAACTATTACAAACGCCAGCTGTTTCAGAAGTATGTGCTTGCTGTCCGCTTGGATCAGGCAGTCGTCCAGATATGGGTATATTTGTATCCCTTGAAGTCTGCAGAAGGCAATTACTGATGCCAGGCATTTCGTAAACACTCTGGGCGCAGTAGATAAGCCAAAGGGCAATGCAGAGAATTGATAATGGGTTGAACCTGCAAGAAATCTGAGGTATCTTCTGCAATCTTGTCTGATAGAGACATGCAGGTATGCCTCCTTGAGGTCCAGTGTTACCAGCCAAGACTCCTTGCCCAGCATGGAAAGTAGCTGCCGTAATGTAAGCATCTTGAATTTTGGTACGAGTAAATATGTGTTTAGGATGGATAGGTCCAAAATAGGTCTCCAATCTTTGTCCTTCCTTGGTACCAGGAATAGTCTGGAATAAAGACCTTGACCCTGTTCTTTTGCAGGTACCTCTTGAATAGCTTTCATGTCCATGAGAGCTGAAATTTGTTTTTGTGCCTCTGCCCTTTGATTTTGTGGCAGGTTTGGCATGCCTCTCATTTTTGGAAGGATGTAAAAGTGGAATCTGTAGCCTCTGTCTATAATGTCCAGGAGCCATTTGTCTTTTGTGACAATATGCCAATTTTTTGAAAATAATGCCAGTTTTCTGCCTAAAGGTGCTGCCATTAAAGCTTTGCTTGGTATGCAAAGGGGAAAGTCATTGTGTCTGTTTGGCTGTGATCTATCCTCTCCACCTCTTGGTGTAAGTGCTTGCCATTGTCTGGCTCTAAATGATCCTTGAGATTGCCCTCTACCCCTCGGGCTCCTGTATCTACCTCTTTGGGGTCTGTCCATGGCTGGAAAGGACCAATTTTTTGAAGGCCAGTTTCTGCTGAAACGTGGAGGTTGTACCTGTAGGAAATCTTTCACTGTTTGCATTGATCTTGCCTTTTCCTCCATTTTCTTTAATACCTCCTCAGCTTTAACACTAAACAATACATCTTTTTGAAGAGGTGCATCCAGTAATTTAGCTTTGACATGATCTGGTAAGGTTTGCTCTTTGAGCCAAGCATGTCTACGTATGACAGACCCTGTAACAGCAGCTCTACATGAGGCCTCTAAAGCATCAAAACCACATTGCAAAGTATGTTTACCCACTTGCTCTGCACTATGCAACAAATCCTGCAACTCCTTCAAGTCTGGTTGTTCAGGTTGTGTCATTTTGCTTTTCAACTGAGATAACAAAAACTGTTGATACTTTAACATATGGAACTGACAGTTTAATGCCCTCATGGTTAAAGTGGCCGAGGTGTATACTCCCCCCCCCCCCCCCACCTTTCTAAAGCTCTGGAATCTCTCTCTGAAGGTAATGGGTTTTTGGCAGTAGAGGCCTTAATTCCCTTGGGACCCTGTGAAATAGTTTCTGGGTCAGCAGCATGGCTTTTGTATAGGAATTGGTGTGAATCAGGAACCCGGTAATACCTATCAGGTTTAACAGGAGCTGGAGGTAAAGAATCTGGGTTAAGGTTGGCCTCTGTGTACACATCATCTAATATGTCCAAGACAGGAGGGATAGCCAGAGGCCTGTGCTGAGGAAGCAAGAGAAAATCCCTGAGCCTTTTCTTGGAATCTGAGTAATCTTGGCCTTCCCAGTGGAAGTGTTCCCTCAAGGTATGTAAGGATTCCCCAAAAGAATAGTCCTCAGGGCGGGAGACAGAGGGAATGGACTCCTCAGCATCAGAATCTTCAAAAGGGGAATATGAATATTCCTGCTCCTCAGAATGTTCTGAGGTAATAGAGGCTTGGTCTGAGGAATGGTAGTCTTCCTCCAATCTGGGCCTTTTGTCCGAGGGGTTTGAGAACCCCTGATAAGAGTAATCAAATCCTCAGCCATTTTGAGCATCTGTTATTTAGGCATGGGGCCTTGAGAGGGGCTCTGTGGAGCTTGTCTTTTAGTTTTCATGGCTGCTTTAGATTTTGTGAAAGCCTTAATGGAAAAAGAGGAAGGCCTGAAGACACCTTGAGAGGTGGCAGGCCTGTCTAAACTCTGAGTTTCCCCACCAAGAGTGGCGTCGGTATCTGTAGACGGAGTGGGGGCCGAGGAGCTTGCGACCTCGGGCACAGAAGACACCGCTAAAGAAGCGTCATCGGTACTCAGGGGCTGCGTAGGCGCCTCGCTGAGAACTGGAGCACCTGTAGCCGGCTTTAGCGTGGTGTCGGTAGAAGTCGCGGACCTCGTATGTCGGTCCTTATCTTTGCGTCTTTTACCCAAAACTGGAGTCGGAGTATCCGACGACATAATGTAATTAAATTTTTTACCAAAATAGTGTTGGGCGAACTCCGCCCGACGCTTAATAGTGCGTTTGTTGAATCTAGCACAAAAACGACACGGCCGAGACGTCGTGGTCTGGGCCTAAGCAAGGAATGCAGAAGGAATGGAAATCCTTATGCGGTATTTGCTTCCCACATGAAATGCAATTATTAACTTTGTCTGACATCGGTCTGAGGCAAGAAAAGTTTCCCCAACGGGGTACTTAGCTTTCAAGAAGACTTCGCTGAAAAATATTCGTAAATCTCAGGAGCTGGCCGACCGGCACTTGCGAACTGCTTCTGTTTCGGGCACCACGCGGCAAGAAAGACTGAAGAAAATGGCGTCGGCTGGTTCTTTTATACCCCTGCCGCACTGACATCAGGGAAAAAGTGACGACAACCGACGCCGGACCTAGACTTTGGAATTCGGCCGACCGAGGACCCGCCTGACGGCAGGAAAACCCATCTGTTATGACTGCAGCCGTATGCACGATGAACATGCATAAATGTACAGCATATAAAGCCAATGTCAATTACTGTACACAAATTCTAATAAGAGCATTTCAGTATGATTCTTAAGGAACGGATCCTTTTTGTAAAATGTTTTGAAGTACTATTAATAAATGGTGTTAAAGGGTACAAACCAAAAATTGTAGCAATTTGCAATGAACAGTGTCTCTGCTGATAAAAAGCAACAAATGGTTTAGAACAGACAGTGGGAATGGTACAGACAAATGAAAACATTAAGACAGGCAGTTTATCTTTAATTGACAAGTTGTGTGGAAGAAGAAATGATGGTGAAACAGATGAAGTACAGTTTTGTACCTACCATAAATGTAGATGTTTGAGTGTCTTCACTGCTGCAGTCATTACACTTGGGTTATCCTGCCGTCAGGCGGGTTCTCAGTCGGCCTGAGTTCCAAAGTCTTGGCCTGGCGTTGGTTGCTGTCGCCTCTTCCCTGACATCAGTGCGCCAGGGGTATATAAGAAGCAGCGGACGCCATTTTCTTCAGTTGTTCTTGCCCCAGATGTCAAGTGCCCCCAAAAATGGTAGGCAATACATATTGCTAATAAAATATACAAAAAAGGTAAAAATAAATCCTTCATTAACCAGCAAATACACCACATAGGTAGTATAGGTTAGTCCCAGATAAGAAAGAGGGGCTGGCGGGTGGGTAACCTGGACTGCAGCAGTGAAGACACTCGAACATCTACATTTATGGTAGGTACAAAACTGTACTATGTTCATCGTGTTTCACTGCTGCAGTCATTACACTTGGGTAGAATCCCAAAGCTGAGTTTGGGTGGCTGGCTCTATAGAAGATTTGGTGTGGCTATGAGGCCCTGCAGCACTGCAGTAGCAAAGCCAGCTCTGGATCTAGAATAAAGAGGCAAATGGTAATGCTTAGTAAAGGTGTGCACTGAACTCCAAGTTGCAGCTTCCAAGATATCTTTGGTAGGGACTCCTCTAAGGAAGGCAGTAGAAGTGGCAGTTGCCCTGGTGGAATGTGGTCTAATATTAGTAGGTACATGTTTTCCATTTTGTGTGTAGCAGAGCCAGATACAGTGTCCTATCCACTTTGAAATAGTCTGCTTTGAAATAGCCTTTCCCTGTGATCCTGCAGCATATGATACAAACAATTGTTCAGATTTTCTGAAAGCTTTTGTTTTGTCCAAGTAGAAGCGCAATTGCCTGTGTATGTCCAAGGAATGTAGAAGTCTCTCCTCTTTATTTTGGGGATTTGGATAAAATGTTGGCAAGTGAATAGATTGGTTAAGAGCCACAATGGAAACCACCTTAGGCATAAAGGAAGGGTTGTTCTTAAAGAAACCCTGTCTTGGTGGAAAATGATAAAAGGCTCCACTGCCATTAGTGCCTGCAGTTCTGAGACTCTTCGTGCTGAGGTTATTGCCAGAAGCAGAGCAGTTTTCCATGATACATATTTTAACTCTGCTGAATTGGCTGGTTCAAAAGGAGGCACAGTGAGCTTTTCCAAAACTAAACTGAGGTCCCAAGTTGGTGTTGGTGCTCTCCGGGGTGGTCTTATGTTTTTTGCCCCTCTGAGGTACTGCTTTAGCAAAGGGTGAGAAAAATAGGAGGATCTGTGTTGTAATGAGCAGTGATGGCAGAAGCGTGAATCTTAATGGATGAGAAGGATAGTCCTTTGTCCAGCATCTCAGTCAAGTATTGTAGTATCTGAGGAATGTTAGGGACCAGAGGATCAAGGTTTTGAGCCTGGTTCCAGGCACAGAATCTCTTCCACTTTTCTGAATAAGA
Organism: Protopterus annectens; assembly: GCF_019279795.1. Taxonomy (NCBI): domain Eukaryota; kingdom Metazoa; phylum Chordata; order Ceratodontiformes; family Protopteridae; genus Protopterus; species Protopterus annectens. The sequence continues at coordinate 397,435,914 of NC_056739.1, read as the reverse complement.
TTTCCTAGTGCTAGGCCTCCTGGCCTCCAAAATGACATCCATGACAGCTTTAGAGAAATAAGTTGCCTGTTTGGCTAATGAATCTGCCAAGCAGCCAGGTTTAAGGTTTTGAGCTGAATGTGCAGTATCCGATTGTTTTGCAGAGTCAGAAGGTGTGGAATTTGAGGCAAAAACCAAGATGAGCCTTGAGCCAAGTTCTTTAAGATTGGGTACCAATGCTGGCGTGGCCAGTCTGGAGCAATCAGAATCATCTGTGGTTTGTCTTGTCTGGCTTTTAGGAGTACCTTTGAATGGAGAGGCAGTGGTGGGAAGGTATTCCAGCTGAATGAAAGAGCATCCACTTTCCATGCTTGTGTGTGATAAGTCCTTGTGCAGAATTTTTGTAGTTGGCAATTCAGTGGGGAGGCAAAGAGATCTAGGTCCGGGCACCCCCATTTTTGTATTATCATGCTGAAAACTTGTGGACTTAATTTCCACTTGTGAGGATCCATGATGTTTCTGCTTAGGTCGTCTGCCAGAGTATTTATCTTTCCTGGCAGGAATTGTGCTTGCAGATTAACTTGACAAGTTATAGCTGTGTTCCACAAGGTCATGGCTTGCCTGCATAGGGGGTAAGAATGAGTGCCCCCTTGCTTATGTACCACATCACTGTGATGTTGTCTGTCCTTAATAATAATTGCCCTGGATGCAGAAGGTCCTTGAAAGCTGTTAGGGCATTTGTACAGCCAACATCTCTTTTTGATTGATGTGAAGAGGCATTTGTTCTGTGGTCCATTTGCCCTGAATACATTTTCCTGCCATGTGTGCTCCCCAGGCGTAATCCGAGGCATCTGTTATAGTCTGCCTGGCTGTGGGAAGAGTGGAAGGCTGACCCTTGTTGAGGTGACATGCCTGTGCCCACCATCAAAACTCCTGTTGAAGGCAGGGAATTAGAGGTATTACTGTCTCCAAGCTGTGAAAATGTTGAGACCAAACACTTTTTAGGTACCATTGTAATTTCCTCATATGCAGTCTTGCAAATGGAGTTAGTAGAATGCAGGATGCCATGAATCCCAAGGCCTGCAGAATTTTTCTTGCAGGGAGTTGGGACTTTGTTGCCATCAATTGAAAATACTGAGTCAGTTGTCCTTGTTTGTCTGGCGTGAGATAAGCCATCTGGACCGTTGTACTTAAGCTGGCACCCAGGAATATTATCTCTTGTGTGGGCACTAGTTTTGATTTCTTTTCGTTTACTGTGTACCCTAGGCAACTTAATCTTTTTACAAACGCCAGATGCTGTAGAAGAATGTCCTTGCTCTCTGCTTGAATCAGGCAGTCGTCCAGATATGGATATATTTGAATTCCTTTTTGTCTGCAAAATGCAATTACTGGTATCAGGCACTTGGTGAAGACCCTGGGCGCAGTTGATAAGCCAAAGGGTAGTGCAGAGAATTGGTAGTGCATTGAACCAGCTATGACACTGAGGTATCTTCTGCAATTTTGTCTGATGGGGACATGCAGGTATGCCTCTTTGAGATCCAAAGTAACAAGCCAAGCTTTCTTGCCCAACATGGGAAGGAGCTGTTGTAGTGTCAGCATTTTGAATTTCGGAACATCTAGGTAAGTATTTAGAGTGGAAAGGTCCAGAATGGGTCACCAGGCTTTGTCCTTTCTGGGTACCAGGAAGAGTCTCGAGTAAAACCCTTGTCCTTTTTCCTGCTGTAGTACTTTTTGAATAGCGCTCATGTTCATGAGAGCTGTAATTTGTTTTTGTGCCTCTGCCCACTGATTTTGTGGCAGGTCTGGCATTCCTTTTAGCCTTGGAAAAGTGTGAAAGTGGAACATGTAACCTTGAGACACAATATTCAACACCCATTTGTCTTGGGTGATTGCTTGCCAGTTTTGAGAAAAAAAGTGCTAGTTTCCCCCCTAAGGGAGCTGCCAAAAGGTAAGAGTTTGGCATTGGAAGGGGGAAGTCACTGGGACGGTTTCCTGTAAGGTTGTGACTTAGCCTCACCTTGTTTTGGGTTTGAAGCACCCCACTGTCGTGATCTGTAAGAACCTTGTGGCTGAGATCTGCCTCTTGGGTGTCTGTATCTGCCTCTTTGTGGCCTGTCTGACACTGGAAAAGACCAATTCTTTGTAGGCCAATTTCTGCTAAATCGTGGTGGCTGTACCTGTAAGAAATCCTTTACTGTTTGCATAGATTTTGCCTTATCCTCCATTTTCTTTAATACCTCTTCTGCCTTAATACCAAATAAATTATCTTGCTGCAAAAGAGCATCCAATAATTTTGCCTTAACATGATCTGGTAAACTTTGTTCTTTTAACCAAGCATGCCTTCGAACCACAGATCCTGTAACTGCTGCTCTACAAGAAGCTTCTAATGAATCAAAACCACATTGCAAAGTATGCTTTCCCACTTGTTCAGCTGCATGCAATAAATCCTGCATTTCCTTATAGTCAGGTTGTTCTGCATTTATACTCATTTTCTGTTTTAATTGAGACAGTAATTATTGTTGATACTTAAGCATGTGAAACTGGCAATTCAGAGCTCTCACTGCTAAAGTTGCAGAGGTGTAAACCTTCTTTCCCCATCTGTCTAATGCTCTAGAGTCCCTATCCGAGGGAACTGGATTCTTAGCCGTGGAAGCCTTAACCCCTTTGGGACTCTGGGAAATAGTTTCTGGGTCTGCAACAGGGTTTTTATAAAGAAATGTGTGAGAGTTAGGGACTCTGTAGTATCTGTCTGGCTTGACTGGAGATGGGGGTAAAGAATCAGGGTTTAAACTAGATTCAGAGAACACATCATCCACAATGTCCAACACTGGTGGAATAACAAGGGGCCTGTGCTGAAGCAGCAAAAGAAAGCCTGTGAGCCTTTTCTTGGATTCTGAATAATCCTGGCTCTCCCAATGGAAATGCTCCCTCATGGTATGTAAAGTTTCCCCAAAAGAGTAATCCTCAGGAGGAGAGGCTGAAGGAATGGATTCTTCAGCATCAGAATCTTCATGGGGGGTAAAGAATATCCCTGGTCTGAAGAGGAATCAGAATATATTGAAACCTGGTCAGAGGAATCATAGTCTGTATCCTGCCTAGGCCTTTTATCAGGAGGGGGATGGGAACCCCTGATCAGAGTTATCAAGTCTTTGGCCATCTTGAGCATCTGTTTTTTAAGCATGGAGGCCTATTCAGGTGAATGCCGTACTTGCTTCTTTGTCTTTAGTGTAGGCTTAGTCTTGGCTGTAGTTGTAATGGTAAGTTGAGTAGGCCTGAAAACACTCTCAGAAGCCGATGCCTGCTCAGTGGCTCCGGACCCATCTGAAGGGTTATTCTCCGTTGGCCCAACACCTTGAGGCTCCAGAAGCCTAGGCACCTCCACGTGGGAGTCGGACGCGGCCGACGTTTAATAGTGTGTTTGTTAAATCTAGCACAAAACCGACAGCTAATGACATCGTAATCTGGGCCTAGGCATGGAATACAGCAAGAATGAAAATCCTTATGAGGTATTTGCTTCCCACAAGAAATACAATTATTAACTTTTTCTGACATCGGTCTGAGGCAAGAAAAGATTTCCCCAATGGGGTACTTAGCTTTATTGAAGACTTTGGTTCTGAAATCGAATTTGAATTCTCAGGAGTTGACCGGCACTTGCGAACTGCTTTTGCTTCGGGCACCGCGTGGCAAGAAAGACTGAAGAAAATGGCGTCGGCTTCTTCTTATATACCCCTGGCACACTGACGTCAGGGAAGAGGCGACAGCAACCGATGCCGGACCAAGACTTTGGAACTCAGGCCAACTGCGGGCCCGCCTGACGGGCAGGATAACCCAAGTGTAATGACTGTAGCAGGGAAACGCAATAAACATCAGTAAAAACAGCAGCAAGGACTCCGCTGGAGTTTGTCTAATGGTACCCTGATCACACTGCACTGGACCAGTATATTAACACCGAACATACAGCTCAGTAATTATATATATATATATATATATATATATATATATATATATATATATGTACAAACATACATATACACAATTCCCCTTGTTTGTAGTTAATATGTCTCAGTGAAAGTGAATGAATGAATGCTAACTGCAAGGTACAGTACTGTCTGTAAGAGACAAAAGATCACACAGTTTGAGCTATGACCAAGGCCATGTTTCAAGGAGGAACAGTAATGATTTACCACAGAAGGGTAGTCAGGAAATTGAGTTACTCACCTGAATACAAGCACAATAAAAAAAAAAACTGATTTTACAGACCATATCAAAGCATCAGGAGAAAAAAATACTTAAAAAATCTTAAAGCATGCAGTGAGTCAGCCTTAAAACTTGTTATTTTAACTGAAAATTAAAAACTGTTACTGAAAAACTCAATCTGAAGAATTGGATTTCTGTAATGCCTGAAAGTCAAAACGTAATGAAATTATAAAACAACTCAGCCTTAAAGTGCTGCCTCAATTAAAAAGCAAAAAATAATGAGCCATATTTTTACAGTTACCTGAAATTAAAAAATACCCCATAGGGTGTTACTATAATTAAGCACTGGTCTATAACAAAGTCAAAGCAAACAAAACACACACACACACACACACACACACACACACACACACACACACACACACACACGGTTACTTTAATTTTTAGCCGCTGGGAAATAAGTGGTACATGAGAATGCAGCTAATCATTTGACATTCTTGTTTTCTAGAACATAGTCCACAGGCGGCCGCAGTGGTGCAGCGGTTAGCGCTGCCACCTCACAGCAAGAGGTTCTCCAGTTCAATCCTCGACTGGGGTTGCCTTCTGTGTGGAGTCTGCATGTCCTCCCTGTAGTCGCATGGGTTTCCTCCGGGCACTCCGGTTTCCTCCCACAACACAAAGACATGCTGTAGGTGGATTGAACACTCTAAATTGGCCTTAGGTGTGACTGTGTGCATGTGTGTGCCTTCTGTGAAAGGTTGGGCGCCGGGCTGGCAACTTGACACCGTAAAACTCCACTGTCAATCATGAGCAAACAGGTGATCCACTGTGGCGACCCCTAACCAGGAAAAGTCGAAGAAAGAAGAAGAAGAAGAAGAAGTAGTTTTCTAGAACATAGTCCTAATGACCCGCAGTAGTGGTGCTGCGGTAGCGTTGTCGCCTCACAGCAAGACGTTGTCGCATTCGATTCTCAGAGCGTCTTCTGTGTGGAGACATGTGTGAATGGACGTGCCTTCATTGAAGGTTGTGCGTCAGGGCTGGCAACTCGGCACATAAAAATCCACTACCAAACATTAGCGGACCGGAGTTCCGCTGTGGCATCCCCCTAACCAGGATAAGCCGAAAAACAAAACACAACAGTCTTAATAGAATCCACTCCCTGAATACCAAGTACTGCAGTCTTCTATCCACAGTAGGCTCACTTACCAGCTACATGATGGTTTACCTTTACAGGGACCAGAGAACTGTGTTGCTGTTTAATAATTTATTACATCCTATCATGCCACCTTGACTAATACAAAAACAGAATCCACACCCTCTATGGAGACAAAATGTACTTCTTCATAAAGCTGGTTGCCACTTTTCAGTTTGTTCAGTTTGGTATGTCTCTTTTAAGCCCTTTTAACTTTCCCTTTCTGCAGTGTAATTTAAGGACAAACCATGACCACTGTAATTAAATTCACTGTGCCTTAACAAACCCGAATAGTTAGACTGGACTTAAGGTACAGTTGATGCAATCTCACTGGGCATATTCAGCATCACGGAAAAGTCAATGTATTATATGCAGCACTGTCTTACAAAGCTGCCTAAATGAAAAAATACAAGCACATTTACTAAAAAGTACATTCAGTAATATAAACATCAGTAGGAGAGGAATATTTTTTCTTAGTATTCAGTTCAGTATCATTTGCAACATGCTGTTTTAACGTTGCAGTAAAATGCTGTGAATTACCCAGATGACATTATTAAATCAGCACAGTCCCATTAAGAGGACTATCTGTACACATTCCATGCTTTTTACTAAAAATAAGCACAGTGCATCACTACACAAGAGCATCTAGGTGCCCCAGTCCACACCCCCCCCAATTACTCCTGAATCAGGAATTAGCCACAAGAATCAAGATATGTAATACTGATTGGCCTCGAGTGACAGAAGACGGGATCAACTTGCACCTCAGGGGCAGCCAAGGAAAAGTACAGTTGTGTACACTTACCATAAATGTAGATGTTAGAGTGTTTTCACTGTTGCAGTCATCATATCTGGGGGTTATCTGCCTGCAGGTAGCCCTCAGCCGGGCTGAATACCAGAGTCTTCGGATTTCTGCATCGGATGCTGTCGCTTCTTCCCTGACATCATGTCATCAGGGGTATAAAACATGCAGCCGACGCCATTACATCAGTTTTTCTTGCCCCAGATGTCAGGTGCCCCCACAATAGGAAGCAATTATATGGTATGGTACACCCCCATCAAAAAGCAAATACACAAGAAAAAATAAATATACCAACAAGAAGGAAAGGTACAGCCAAGAGAAGTCAGGGGGCTGAAGGGAGGGTAACCAGGACTGCAACAGTGAATACACTTGAACGCCTACATTTATGGTAAGTGTACACAACTGTACTATGTTCTTCGTGTTTCACTGTTGCAGTCATCACATTTGAGTTGATTCCCAAAGCTAAAGAAGGGAGGAGGAAGTTAAAGAGCATTAGGGCCAGTTATTAAGCCCTGCAAAACTGCAGTGACAAATCCAGCTCTGGATTTAGAAAATATAGGCATGTGGTAATGCTTGGTGAAGGTATATACAGAGCTCCAGGTAGCAGCTTCTAGGATGTCCCTGGTAGGGACTCCTCTGAGAAATGCTGCAGAGGTAGATGCAGCCCTGGTGGAATGTGATCTTATCCCCTGTGGGGTAGGTTTTCCATGGTGCTTGTAGCAGAAATGAATGTAATGGGCTATCCATTTGGAAATGGTTTGCTTTGAAATGATCTTCCCCTCTGCCCCTGCAGCAAAGCCAACTAGCAGCTGTTCAAATAGAACAAATAGAATCTAAGTTGTCTGTGCACGTCCAGAGAGTGCAGTATTCGTTCTCCTTTGTTTTGTGGATTAGGGAAAAAGGGAGGCAAATAAATGGACTGATTTAGGGCCACACTAGACACCACCTTGGGCATAAAGGAAGGATTAGTCCTGAGGGAAACCCTGTCTGCATGGAAGATAATGAAGGGTTCCACTGCCATGAGGGCCTGTAATTCAGACACTCTTCTTGCTGAAGTGATAGCTAGAAGGAAGGCTGTTTTCCAAGAAAGGAACTTCAACTCTGCTGTTGCAGCTGGCTCAAAGGGTGTGGGGGTGGGGTGGGGGGGGGTGAGTTTTTTCAATACAAAGTTAAGGTCCCAGGCTGGAGTGGGAGCTCTCCTGAGGGGATCTTAAACTTTTTGGCTCCTCTAAGGAATTGTTTTAGCAAGGGGTGAGGGAAGAGGGGTGGCTCAGTATTATAATGTGCTGAAATGGCAGAGGCATGAATTTTAATTGACGAGAAGGATAGGCCCTTGTGGAGCATTTCTGTTAAGTACTGTAGAATATGAGGTAAGCTGGGCACTGTTGTGCTCATCCCCTGTGCCTGGCTCCAGGAAGAGTATCTTTTCCATTTTTCAGCATAGGATTTTCTAGTACTAGGCCTCCTTGCCTCCTGAATGACATCCAGCGCCTGCTTACTGAGAGATGCTAGAGGACAGCTCAAGGAATTAGCCAGGCTGCAAGGTTCAGGGTTTGAAGCTGAGGGTGCAGAATTTGGCCCGCCTGCTGGGACAGCAGGGAAGGGGTCTGAGGAAGGTGCCATGGTTGTAGCTGTGTCATACTGCGCAAGAGGGGGTACCAGTGCTGGTGCGGCCAGTCTGGTGCAATCAGTATTGTCCTTGGCCTGTCTTGTTTGATCTTTGGTAGAACCTTCGAGAGGAGAGGCAAAGGGGAGGGAGGCATAAACAGAGAGCCTTTCCCAGGTAAAGGACCGGGCATCCACATTCCAAGCTTGACTGTGGGGAGTTCTTGTGCAGAATTTGTTCAATTGGTAGTTCTGAGAGGAGGCAAACAGGTCTACCTCTGGAGTACCCCATTTGTTCCTCAAGAGGTTGAATATTTTAGGTTCTAGTTTCCATTCGTGTGGGTCCATGAGATTTCTGTTCAACACGTCTGCCAGTGAATTTAGTTTGCCTGGCAGGAATTGTGCTTGTAGGTGTACTTGGTAGCTCATGGCTATGTTCCACACAGTCAATGCTAGTCTGCAGAGAGGGTACGAGTGGGATCCCCCCCGCTTGTTTATGTACCACATAACTGTGGTGTTGTCTGTCTTTACCAAAAGTTGTCCTGGAAGAATACAGTCTTTTAAAGCTGTCAGAGCATTCTGTACAGCTAACATTTCTTTTTGATTGATATGCAGGTGCATCTGTCTTGGGTTCCATTTGCCCTGAATGCACTGCCCAGCCATGTGAGCCTCCCATGCATAGTCTGATGCGTCTGTTATTAGGGTTTGGGCGGCAGGGGTTAGAGTGAAAGGGAGTCCCTTGTTGTGGTAGCAGGCCTCTGCCCACCAAATGAACTCTGTCTTTATACAAGGAATGATAGAAATCATTGTTTCCAGGTCCTGAGAATGTTGACACCATAGGCTTTTTAGATACCATTGGAGTTTCCTCATATGCAGTGTTGCATATGGAATTAGTAGAATGCAAGAGGCCATGAACCCCAGAGCTTGCAGTATTTTCCTTGCAGATAGCTGGAGTTTTAGTACTAGGTGACATTTCTTTTCGTTGATGGTGTACCCCAGTAAGGTTAGAAGCTTCTTTACGAATGCCAGGTGTTGTAATAGCAAGTCCTGGCTTTCTGCCTGAATCAGACAATCATCCAAGTATGGGTAAATTTGAATATTTCTCTGCCTGCAAAATGCAATGGCTGGAGCTAGACACTTTGTGAACACCCTGAGCACAGTAGATAAGCCAAAGGGAAGTGCAGAGAACTGAAAGTGCACGGAGCCCACCCTGAAACGTAGGTATTGTCTGCAGGATCCTCTTATTGGGATGTGCAGGTAAGCTTCCTTTAAGTCTAATGTTATCAGCCAGGCATCCTTGGCTAGCATAAGAAGAAGCTGTTGAAGAGTTAACATTTTGAATTTTGGAACCACCAGAAAGGTGTTGAGAATAGAGAGGTCCAGGATAGGACGCTAAGAAGTTGTCTTTTCTAGGTACCAGAAAAGGTCTCTAATAAAAACCTTGTCCCCTTTGTTCTGCTGGGACTGGCTGAATAGCCCTGATACTGAGAAGAGAGAGAACCTGCTGTTGGGCCTCCACCCACTGATTTGGGGGTAGGTCTAGCCAACCATTTGGGGTTGGAAGTGTGTGGAAGTGGAATCTGTATCCTTGGGAAACTTATGTTCAAAACCCATTTGTCCTGGGTAAAGAGTTCCCAGTTTTTTGCATGCAGGGCGAGCTTTCCTCCTAAGAAAGCAGGTAGTTGAGCAGGGCTTGGAAGGGTTAAGGCTAAGTCATTGTGCCATTTTTCCATAGGGGGTGGCTTACTACTCCCTGCTTTGGAATGGGAGCCCCCCACTGCTTAGATCTGTGCGTAGTCTGATACTGTAGCCTAGGTGGTCTACTGTTCCTGGGTTTGGACTGAGAAGGCCTGGAAGGGACTGGAAAGGACCAATTCTTTGAAGGCCAATGCCTACTGAATCTGGGAGGCTGTACTTGTAGGAAATCTTTAACAGTTTGCATAGATTTAGCTTTTTCCTCCATCCTTTTGACGACGACTTCTGCTTTTTGCCAAAAAGGCGGTCTTGGGTTAAGGGAACATCCAGTAATTTAGCTTTAACATGATCTGGCAAGTTTTGTTCCTTAAGTCAAGCATGCCTTCTAACTACAGACTCAGTGACAGCAGTCCTGCAAGATGCTTCTAAAGCGTCAAAACCACATTGCAAAGTATGTTTACCAACTTGTTCTGCAGAATGGATTAAATCTTACAATTCTTTGTGTTCAGCAGAGTCAGGAATCAACATTTCTGTTTAAGTAGTCCCATAATATGCTGCTGGTACTTTAACATATGAAACTGGCAATTTAAAGCCCTAATGGCCAAAGTAGCAGAAGTGTATACCTTCTTACCCCATCTGTCTAAGGCTTTAGAATCTCTATCAGAAGGGGTAGGATTTTTGGCAGCATTAGCCTTAATGCCTTTTGGTCCTTGGGAAATGGTCTCTGGATCCACAGAAGGATTCTTGAAGAGGAACTTGTGAGAGTCAGGTACTCTATAGTACTTGTCAGGTTTTCTGGGAGTTGGAGGCAAAGTGTCTGGGGTAAGGCTAGATTCCAAGAAAGCATCATCTACAATGTCTAGAACAGGAGGGATAGCTAAAGGCCTGTACTGAGGCAGGAGTAAGAATTCTCTAAGTCTCCTTTTTGGACTGGCTTTCCCAGTGGAAATGCTCCCTAAGAGTATGCAAGGTTTCACCGAAAGAAAAATCTTCTGGAGGTGAAGCAGAGGGAATGGAATCCTCTGCATCAGAATCCTCATAAGTAGGTAAGGGCAAATCCTGGTAATCAGAAGTAGCAGAAAAAAAGAGGTTATGTCTTACCATAACGTTCCATCTGAGTTGTTGATCTTCTTCCAGTCATCACTGATGGGTTCGGTTCAGAGCCCTCGGAACAGAGACGGCCTTATACCAAGCTTGCGTGCACCAAAAACTCTCGAGCTAGGCTGCTACACACAATGCCCTTTGCTCAGTTACCTCAAATCGAGTTTGCATGCAACATATAGACAAAGAATAAGTCAGAGGCCAACTGCGCAGAACCCCTAATACACCACAAAGGCCCAGAAGATCCGCCAGGAACCTTAGGAGGGGGACGGTGGGAGGGTGCGATGACTGGAAGTCCTCAGCTACTTGGAGAACCTGGGTGGCCCTTATGGAAGAACATTCCTGAAAACCATTGAACCAAAGGCCGCTCTTCCCCTGGAGATCAGATCCAATTTATAATGCTTGATAAAAAAGTGTGGGGCTTAGCCCAAATGGCAACTGCACAAATGTCATCCATGGAGGCCCTAGAGTGGAAGGCAACAGATGCTGCAATAGTCCTAGTTGAGGGAGCTTTAATTTGGCCAGGCTTAGATCCCTCCGTAAGTGAATATGTGAAGGCAATGCAATCCCGGAGCCATTTAGACAAAGTAACCTTTAATACTGCACCTCCCATTCTAGGGCCCGCAAAGGAAACGAAAAGCTAGTCTGACTTGCAAAATGATTTAGTTCTGTCCAGACAGAAGCGTAATTGTCTATGAACATCCAGTGAATGTAGGCAGTATTCTCCCTTGTTAGAGTAATTTGTGAAAAACACTGGGAGCTCAATGGACTGGTTAATCGAAAAATCAGAAACCACTTTGGGGAGAAAGGATGGGCTAGCTCGAAGTGATACTCTGTCCTTATGAAAGATCAGATAAGGGCTCTTGATACATAATGCTTGTAATTCAGAAATTCATCTTGCTGAAGTTATAGCCACCAGGAATAAGGATTTCCATGACAAGAATTTTAAATCACATGTGGCAGCCACTTCAAACGGGGGCAGAGAGAGAGAGCCTGCAGAACCCAGGACAAATTCCATGCCTCCACCGGCTGTCTGATGGGAGGCCTGTTGTGAAAAATATCCTTGAGAAGGTCTTGCAAAGATGAGAGGAGATAAGTGTTACTCCTTCAGACCCGTTATGGAAGTTGGAAACAGCTGCTAGATAGACTCGAATGATAGAAGCTGAGGCCCCTTTGTCAAACAGCTCAGCCAAATAATAAAGAATAGTGGCTACGGGGGCTGAGAACGGGTCTAGCTTCTGATTACGTGACCAAATAGAGAATCTTTTCCATTTATCCCTGTAAAGTTTCCTGGTGGATGGTTTATGAGAAGCCAAAATAATATCCTGGATGGGTGAAGAGAGGGTTTCCTGCCTGGCAACTAACGGAAGTGGAGAAACCAAGCTGTCAGCATGAGGGTGGACATATTGGGGGGAGTCAACCCTTGTGTGTAAGAAATTAGGTCCTGACGAGCGTCTAGGATTCAAGTAGGTTGTAATAGATGAGGTTGAAGGAAGGGAAACCACACTTGACAAGGCCAGAGTGGAGCGATGAGGACCCCCTTTGCTTCTCAACCAAATAGCTTTCCATAGAACAAGGGGAATCAGAGGGTAAGCATAAAGGAGACCAGAGGGCCAATTGTGGACTAGAGCATCTCTCGGTGACTCCCCAAGAGAGGGAAAGAGAGAAAAGTAGCCACTGCATTTTGTACTTGAAGGGGAATTGAAAAGGTCACAGCATGGCTGGCCCCAGTGGCTGAAAATTTCCGTCACCACACTCGGGTTAAGAGACCACTCATGAGGATGAAGAATGCATCTGCTCAGTCTGTCTGCCATCACGTTAGAGCTCCCCGGGATATGCGTTGTGATCAGGAAGTGGTTGGAAGCTATAGCCCACTGCCAGATTCTCATGGCTTTACGACAAAGGGAGTAAGATTTGGTCCCTCCCTGTTTATGTACCAGACCACAGACATGTTGTCTGACTGGACAGCAATCGTTCCGGATGGAAGGAGCAGATGAAAAGCTTATAACACCAACAGCACCGCTTTTAACTCTAGGACATTGATATGCAAATTGACCTCTACATCAGACCACGTGCCTTGGACTGACTTTCCTGGAAGTGCCCCCCCCCCCATCAAGGAAGCATCCGTGGTCACCATGGCACTGGGCTGTGGAACCTGGAAGTGATGACACCAAAGATTTTCATCTGTACTCATCCACGAGAGGAGATCTTGTTTGCAAATGTTGGTGATAAGAATCTTTGAGCTCAGGGGGTGAAGGGTGGGTATCCACTGAGCCTGAAGGAGCCATTGTAGCAATCTCATGTGTAGTCTGGCTAAGGGAACTATGGGGATGGCTGCAGCCATAGATCCCAAGGCTTGAAGAATTTCCCTCGCAGACACCTTGCTTTGACAGAGTATCACATGAACTTGTGCCCTGAGTCTCTGAAGCCTGTGGAGAGGAAGTGAGATTAGGCTTGACTGGGTGTTGAATATTGCCCCTATGAATTCCAGTTGTTGTGATGGTTGAAGGTTTGATTTCTCCCAGTGTATGGTGATGCCCAATGACTTCGCTAGAGCCAATGTGTAGCGGAGGGCCCTGACCAGAAGATGCTTGGTGGGGGCGGAGAGGAGCCAACCGTCTAGATATGAAAACACCTGGAATTTCTGAAGTCTCAGATGAGCGGTTACCACTTCCAGACATTTCGTGAACACTCTGGAGGCCGCTGAGAGACCAAAAAGCAGGGCTTTGAATTGGTAGTGAATGGCTCCCAACCGGAAGAGAAGGAGGCTCTTGGAGTGCTTGTCCATCTTGATATGGTAATACACATCCCAGAGATCTAATGAGCACATCCACACACCCTCCCGCAGAAAGGGGAGGATGGATTGAATCGTGACCATGCGGAGCTTGGTCTGAACTACTGATTTGTTTAGTTGGCTGAGATCCAGGATGGGCCTCCAGTCCCCTGTTTTCTTTGGCACCAAAAAGAATCTTGAGTAGAACCCTGATCCACACTGATCTGAGGAGACCTGTTGGATGGCTCATTTTTGAAATAGCTTTTGTATTTTGGAAGCTGCCTCCTCCCTTTGACTGGGTGGAACATCGGGAAGGGATTTCGGAGGTCTTGGATAGGATATTAGTGGAATATGGTAGCCTCTGTTAATGATTCTCTGCACTCACTGATCGTTCGTAATGGAGAGCCAAGCAGCTTGGTGAAGAGAGAAATGCGCCCTGACTGCTTCCAGAGGAAAGCAATCAGGCAGCGCCTCAGGAGCACTGATATGGTCTACCTGAGAAGGAATCTCTGGAGCCCTGGTTCCAGGGACCCCCTCTGCCCCGAAAGGAACATCTGCCATTATTGGAACCCCCTCTGCCTCTGGAGGAGTCCTCACCACGTGCATCTCGGAAAGGACCTTGAGACTTCTTGTGTCACATCTTTTCTATCCTCCGATTCCTGGAGAAGGAACGCTAAGGTTTGGAAGAGAGTAGGCCAATGGCAGACAAGGTCTTCTCGTCTTGCTCACACCTGGCTAATGTATCCTTGACCTTAGCACCAAACAGAGCCGAAGGCTCGATAGGGGCATTTAGAAAGGAAGACTTGAAGGAGTCCGCGAGGTCACAGATGCGTATCCAGGCATGATGTCTCATGACTACACCTGCATCCACAGCTCTAGCTGCTCCTTCGGGTGCATGTGACAGCAACCTCATGGATGAATTAGATAAAGATTCTAGGGTGGCAAGTTGGGAAGCCACTTTATCTTGTGCTCCATCCGTACTTGACCCGCGAGGGCTCCGGAGAGTTCGGAGATAAGATCTCTCTGGAGCCTCGTAAAATGTGCCAGAAAGTTCTGAGACCTAACTGCAAAGTTTCTGACTCAAAGACTCACTTCCCTAACCTGTCCACTACCCGGGACTCTCTGTTGGTCGGGTGAACAGCAGAACTCTCTTCTGCAAGGTCCTTTTTCGTGGCAGCCACCACCACCATAGCATCCCCTGGCAAACCTTTGGACCAATGGGGTTTATCTTCTGGAGGGGAGAGTACTTTGTCTGATCTCCTGGGGATGGCCTCAACAGTGTTGGGGTTCTTCCAAGCCCGTTGCATGATGAGTTTAACCAACTCATTGGCAGGGGAGGGAGGTCACCCAAGAAGTAGAGGGCCGAGAGCGAAAGGCCTGCAAGAATACAGATTCCTCTGAGGAAGGGTTTGAGGACTTCCAGTCACCCCCTGACAATGTCTCCTTCGGGGGCATCATGGAAATCTTGAAACGGAGGGGTGACTGTGGGGACCCTTCCTTATCATCGTAGTCCATATCCTCTGTGAGGGACTCCTTTGGGGAGTCAGTGTGTTTCCTCTTACACATCCATTTCCAAGGGGGTTCTTCGGTGGCAACATCTGAAAAAGACTCTGAAAGGAAAATGCCCTGGACAGGGGTCTTCTGGGCCTTGTGCTCTCAGAATCCTGGGGGGGGGGTGGCCTTTGACAGCTGTGGCTCAGAGAGAACTGGGGAATAACCAACTGTGTAAGACTGCTACAAGTGTCCTCTCCATCACCCGGAAAGTGGGCCCGCCCGAAGAGGAATGGGAGCCTAGAACCAAGGAAGACAAAATCGGAACCGGGGTCACACCCTGCTCCAGACGGTCCGCCCCCGGGGACGGAGCCTCAAGCAAACCCGGAGCAGTAGTCACCCTCTGATCCGAAGTCAGGGCTGACACAACCATCAGAACTGACAATGAAACCGGGGGCTCCACCCCCCCAAGCATGAGATTGAGGAAGGGTGGGTTCCGACGGAACCGGCACCCCAAGGGATCTCAGAGCCTCAGACAGAGTTGTTGTCAGAGTCAAGGAAGGAATTCCTCTAGTAAAAAGTTGGATATATGAGCCTTGGAACAGAGGGATCCAAGGGAGGAGAGTAAGTAGGGGTTGCTGGAGAAAAACACCCAAAGCCAGGAATGGGATAGGGTCTTGGCAGATTTGAGATTCCCCTGGCAGCCAGCAGCTGATCAAAAAGGTGCATCACATCCAATTCAGAAAGGCTCCTGGTGGATCTCACCGATGCCCCTGAGGGGAAATCAGGCCAGTCCAAAAAGGGGCTGCAGGCTTGTCTGGCAAACGGGTCCACATTAGGATAGTATTGGGTCCGTGGTGTGTCGCAGAACGGCACTGATGATTCCAATTTTGCAACAGGTAATAACAGTATGGTCGGAGCTGTGAACAGGCTCGGAGCCAAAGTCACTATAGGGTGGATGACGAAAACAGTTCCAAACTAGTTGTCGGAACAGATATCAGAGCCGAAATGGGCGATGTTGGCGCCAATAAAGAAATAGATACACTGGCCGGTACCGAGGCCGTAGACGGTGCTGTAATTGTCAGTGCCGGGGTAGGTGCCGATGAGGCGACCTCAGTAAACTTCCTTGGAGCAGAACTCGGAGCAGATGTAGTAGTCGGCACAGAGGAGGCAGAACGGTATTCAGATGAGGACTTATGGGCCTTGTGCTTGTGACCTTTACCTCTGTCACCGGCCGGAGAAGAGGGGTCCGATCGAGGACGTTTCTTGTCCGAAGGGGGGGATGAGACCCTTGTCACAGAAATAGCCTCTGAAAAAGGCAAAGGAAGCAGGCCCTTTAAAATAAGTTTGTTACGACATTCATTCAGCGCCCACTGACTGAATAGCACAAATATCACACGGGGGTTTCGGCAACAGATGCGGAAAACCCAAACAGTACACACATTCTTCATGGAGATCGCTATTCGGTAGTTTACCACTGCAAGAAGAGCAGTGTTTAAACCCCATAGGTCCCTTCTTTTCAGACATACCAGAACACACTCTCGCACAAATTGG
The DNA here is from genome assembly GCF_019279795.1 of Protopterus annectens. Classification (NCBI taxonomy): domain Eukaryota; kingdom Metazoa; phylum Chordata; order Ceratodontiformes; family Protopteridae; genus Protopterus; species Protopterus annectens. The sequence goes on along the minus strand of NC_056739.1, from coordinate 397,419,528 downwards.
AAAGAGTGAGGAAAGAGAGGAAATAACAATGGTAACAAGATACCACAAAGGTAGAAAGTTAGAAATACCAAGAAATTACCAACAATGGTAAGAGAGAAATACCTGTGGGTAGAGCTGAAGCAATATAGAAAAACAAGAACAGGTTATAAAAGGAGAAAAACTTTTTCAAAACTAGTAAATATATCTGAAAAAAGCACTTAGCTGGAGAGCTCGGTAAAACGCTGCTATATGGCTGTGTGGCAAATGAGATTTGAGGTAAATGAGCAAAGGGCATTGTGGGTAGCAGCTTAGCTCGAGAGTTTTTGGTGCACGCAAGCTTGGTATAAGGCTGACTCAGTTCCGAGGGCTCGGAACCGAACCCATCAGTGATGAACAGGAAGATTAACAACTTCACATGATCAGATTTCTGATCAGAAGAATCGGAATGAAAATCATTTCTAGGTCTCTTGGAAAGGGAAGGCTGGCTTCCCTTAATTAAGGTAATAAGATCTTCAGCCATTCTAAGCATTTGTTTTTGAGGCATATGGGCCTGAGCCTGCGGTTTGGTCGTCTGTTTTCTAGGTGTAGTGCGAGTTTTTGGCCTGAGGAATTTGGAACTTCTGGATGGAAACGATGGCGTCCGTTTAATATGAATGTCTGTAGGCCTGAATACACCCTCAGAAGTCGGTGCCTGCACAGAGGCTCCGAACCCATCCAAGGTAGAGACATCCGCAGGTTCCATAGTCGAAGAAGCATCTCGCTACATACCAGACTCCAAATGGGTCTCAGTAGAGGCCTGCGAATCTGAAGTAGTGGGTATCAGGGTCTGCGAAAGCGCCTCACTGAGTACTGGCGGACTGGCAACTAGCTTAATGGAAGCGTCGTCAGCAGTTTTGGACCTATGCGGTCTGTCTCTGTCTTTATCCTTACGTTTTTTTTTTGGAAGATCGGTAGTCGGATGGCTTAACGAAGCCATTTCAGAGTACGTAGATAGAGTACAAAAGTAATTGGCTGCAAAAATGGCCTGATGGCAAATAGTATGGGCGTTGAACAAGGCACAAAACTGACAACGTGGGACGTCGTGGTCTGGGCCTAAACAGGGTATGCAGTACAAATGAAAATCTCTATGAGGTATTTGCTTTCCACGGGTAAGACAATTGTTAACTTTTACTAACATCGGTTGGAGCAAGAAAAAGGATCCCCAATGGAGTACTTATCTTTTTTGAAGACTTCAGCTCTGAAACACGAAAATGAAAATTTCAGGAGACGGCCGACTGGCACTTGCGAACCGATTCTGCTTTGGGTACCGCACGGCAAGAAAGACTGATGTAATGGCATTGGCTGCATGTTTTATACCCCTGACGACCGGATGTCAGGGAAGAAGCGAGAGCATCCAACGAAGAAATCCGAAAACTCTGGTATTCAGGCCGGCTGAGGGCTACCTGCAGGCATATAACCCAAATTTGATGACTGCAACAGTGAAACACGAAGAACATCCAGTGCATTCACATTGACTGCAAAAACAGAGGTGTAAAAATGCAGCACTCAAATACTACTACCACTACTTTGGACCCTTACACAGCTGGTGTACTGATGGGAGCTCTTTGTATGATCCTACATGTCACAAAAAGTACAGTTTTGTACCTACCATAAATGTAGATGTCCGATAGGTATGCATCTGCAGTCCTTACATATGGGTTGTCCTGCCTCAGGCAGCCCTTCGGTCGGCCGGATTCCAAAGTCTGGGTCCGGCGTCGGCTGATGTCGCCCTCTCCCTGACGTCAGAGCGCCTGGGGTATAAAAGCGTCAGCCGACGCCATCTTCCTCAGTTTTTCTTGCCCCAGATGCCAGGTGCCCTCTAAGGAAGGCTAAATTTGGAGAGATGCAAAAAATTCCAAACATGCACAGTAATATAAAACAAATACACCATAATAGATATCCCTCTTATAGCTAGCTGGGGTTAAGTACCTAGGAAATACCACAGAGGGGAAGGAGGGAGGGTAAACCTGACTGCAGATGCATACCTATCGGACATCTACATTTATGGTAGGTACAAAACTGTACTATGTCCTTCAAGGATGCATCTGCAGTCCTTACATATGGGTAGAATACCATAGCCAAGCTGGGGGTGGTAGGATCTAAGAAAGGGATAGTGTAGCTAAAATGCCCTGCAGGACTGCCGTAGCAAAGCCTGCTCTGGATCTGGAATATAAGGGTAAGTTGTAATGCTTGGAAAATGTATGCACGGAGCTCCATGTAGCAGCTTCTAAAATGTCCTTGGTAGCCACCCCTCTTAAGAAGGCTGTGGAGGTGGCTGTGGCTCTGGTGGAATGAGGTCTAATGTTAGCTGGCACGGTTTTGCCATGAAAAGAGTAACAGAATCGAATGCAATTCCCTATCCATTTTGAAATTGTCTGTTTGGAAATTGCTTTTCCTTGTACCCCAGCAGCATAAGCTACAAATAGCTGGTCAGATTTTCTGTAAGTCTTAGTTCTGTCCAAGTAGTAGCGCAACTGTCTGTGAATGTCCAGGGTATGCAGAAGTTTCTCCCCTTTGTTCTGTGGATTTGGAAAGAAGGTAGGCAGGTGAATAGCTTGGTTCAGTGAGACCCTGGATACCACCTTTGGCATGAATGAAGGATTGGTTCTCAGTGAAACTCTGTCCTGATGAAAAATAAGAAATGGTTGTACTGCCATGAGGGCCTGCAACTCAGATACTCTTCTTGCTGAGGTTATGGCCAGAAGGAAGGCAGTCTTCCAAGACAGGAACTGTAGTTCTGAAGATGCTGCTGGTCCAAAGGGAGGTAGAGTTAATTTTTCCAACATGAAGTTAAGGTCCCATGTAGGCACTGGTGGTTTCCTTGGAGGATTGATGTTTTAACTCCCCTTAGAAACTGCCTTAGGAGAGGATGAGAAAAGACAGGTGGATCAGTATTGTATTCTGCTGAAATTGCTGAAGCATGAATTTTTATGGAAGAGTAAGAAAGGCCATTGTGGAGCATTTCTGCCAAGTATTCCAGGATATGTGCCAAGTTCATCACTGTCGCATCTAGGCCCTTTGTGGTGTTCCAAGTGCGAAATCTTTTCCATTTTGCTGAATATGCCTTTCTTGTGGAAGGCCGGCGAGCTTCCATGATGATGTCCTTCACTGTCTTGAATAGCTTATCCTGGTGAGGAGTCAAGGTATTCTCCAGGCTGTCAGCTGCAAGGTTTTCAGGCTGCAGTGCAGAGTTTTGTAATTGTGTTGTGTCAGAAGAAGTGGCCATTGTGGTAGAGGCCACGGTTTTGTGCGCGACATGCTCCTTAACAGTGGGTACCAGTGCTGTCTGGGCCAGTCCGGAGCTATCAGAATCACTTTGGGCTGCTCTGTCCTGATCTTCAGTAAGACCTTGGTCATTAATGGAAGAGGTGGGAATGCATACACTGTTAGAGTATTCCAGCTGAAAGAGAGGGCGTCCACTTTCCATGCTTGTGGGTGGTAGGTCCTTGAGCAGAATTTCTTCAGCTGATGGTTGTGTTGGGAGGCAAAAAGATCTATGTCCGGCCTCCCCCATGATTGTGTTATCTGAAGGAAGACGTCTGGGTGCAGCATCCATTCGTGTGGATCCATGATATTTCTGCTTAGGCTGTCCGCCAGTATATTGTCTTTTCCTGGCACAATCTGGGATTGTAGCTGTATATTGAGTTTTAGGGAAAGTTCTCAAAGATTCATTGCCAGCCTGCAAAGAGGGTAGGAATGAGTACCTCCTTGCTTGTTTATGTACCACATAACTGTGGTATTGTCTGTCCTTATTAGCAGGTGTCCTTGATGCAGAAAAAGTTTGAAGGCCTCGATTGCATGTATTGCTGCCAGCATTTCCTTTTGGTTTATGTGCATGCGCAATTCTTTCTGTGACCATAGTCCTTGGATGCATCTGCCCTCCATGTGTGCTCCCCATCCATGGTCTGAAGCGTCCGTTGTAATGGTTTGGCTGATTATTGGTTTGCTGAAGGGCAGACCCCTGTTTGACTGGCTTGCTTGAGCCCACCACAGAAATTCCTTTTGAAGGCATGGAATGAGTGGTATCAAAGCTTCTAGGCTGTGACTGTGCTGGCACCATAAACTCCTTAGGTACCATTGTAGTTTCCTCATATGTAGCCTTGCTTGTGGAATCAGAAGAATGCAAGATGCCATGTAACCCAGGGCCTGCAGGATTTTCCTTGCAGTCAGCTGAGTTTGTTTTGTCAGATTTTCGAAATAATCCGGTAGTTGCCTTTGTTTTTCTTCCGTGAGAAAAGCCATTTGGGTGGTTGTATCTAGTTTCGCACCCAGAAAAATTATCCTTTGGGATGGAACAAGTCTTGATTTGTGAATGTTGACTGTATATCCCAGAGCCTGAAGTAGGCGGATGGCATAATTCAAGTGTTTTACCAAAGTTTGTTGGCTGTCCGCTTGTATAAGGCAGTCCAGATATGGGTATATTTGAATCCCCTGAAGTTTGCAGTGTGCAACTACTGATGCCAGGCATTTCGTGAATACTCTGGGCGCAGTAGATAAGCCAAAGGGCAATGCTGAGAATTGATAATGCTCTGAACCTGCAAGAAATCTGAGGTGTCTTCTGCAACTTTGTTTGATAGGGACATGCAGGTATGCTTCCTTGAGGTCTAGAGTTACCAGCCAAGACCCCTTGCCCAGCATGGGAAGGAGTTGCTGTAGGGTCAGCATTTTGAATTTTGGCACAATGAGATAAGTATTCAGTGCGGACAAGTCGAGAATAGGCCTCCATTGTTTTTCTTTTCTTGGGACAAGGAATAGTCTGGAATAAAATCCTTGGCCTTGTTCTGTGAGAGGAACCTTTTCTATAGCTTTCATTTGCAATAGGTTGGAAATTTGTTTTATAGCCTCTGCCCTTTGATTCGGTGGCAGGTTTGGCATGCCTTTTCTTTTTGGTAATGTATGAAAATGGAGCCTGTATCCTTTGTCTATTATTTGCAGTGTCCATTTGTCCCTTGTAATACTGTGCCAATTTTTTGAGAATAAAGATAGCTTTCCGCCCAAAGGTGCTTCCAATTGAGCCCTGGTTGGCGGGGTCAAGGTAAAGTCATTGAGTCTGTCCTTGTGGAGCAGTTGTAGGTCCTGCACTACCTCTCTGGTTAGGAGGCTGCCATTGACGTCCTCTGTAGGAGCCTCTAGCTTGCCCTCTACCTCTGGCACGCCTGTTCTTGCCTCTTTGAAATCTCTCTGTGTCTGGGAAGGACCAATTCTTAGAGGGCCAATTTCTGCTGAATCTTGGTGGTTGGAGCTGGAGAAAATCTTTGACTATCTGTACAGATTTAGCCTTTTCCTCAAATTTCTTTAAGACCTCCTGAGCAGTGGAGCCAAATAACTTTTGCTTTTCCAGTGGCGCATCCAGAAGCTTTGCTTTAACATGATCTGGCAGAGTTTGTTCCTTCAGCCAAGCATGCCTACGTATAACTGCACCTGTCATTGCTGACCTACATGAAGCTTCCAATGCATCATAACCACACTGCAAGAAATGGTTGCTAACCTCTTGGGAGTTATGTACCAGATCCTGAAGTGACTTGCGATCTAGGGGTTCAGGTGAAGACAGTTTTTTATGCAATTCATCTAACAAATACTCTTGGTACTGTATCATATGGAATTGACAATTTAATGCCCTCATAGAAAGAGTGGAAGAAGTATACACTTTTTTACCCCATCTCTCTAAAGCCCTGGACTCCCTTTCAGAGGGAGTGGATTTTAGTAGTGGCAGATGCAACCCCTTTAGGGCCCTGGGAAATAGTTTCAGGGTCAGCAGAGTGGGCCTTGTAAAGGAAATGATGCGAGTCCGGGACCCTGTAGTACCTATCGGGTTGGACAGGAGCCGGAGGAAGGGAGTCAGGGGTAATGCTAGACTCAGAATACACATCATCAATGACATTCAAAACAGGAGGAATAGCCAAAGGTCTATGCTGAGGTAAATGCAAAAAAGTCCTTAATCTCTTCCTGGAATCAGAGAATTCCTGGCCCTGCCATTTGAAATGCTCTCTCATGGAGTGAAGGGTCTCCCCAAAGGACAGCTCTTCAGGAGGGGAGGCAGAGGGAATAGATTCCTCTGCATCAGAATCCTTGTAGGCCGTAAAGGCCTCCTCCTGGTAGTCTGAAAGAGCAGAGCCATTTGAGGCCTCATCAGAGGACTGGGGATCAGTGGGCTCAACCCTGGGCCTTTTGTCTAGAGGAGGTTGAGAGCCCCTGTCCGGATGTGGCTGAGAGCCCCTAATTAAGGAAATAAGGTCCTCAGCTAAACTTAAAATCTGTGAACCTGTAGTGGATCCCTGAGGCATAGCCTTGGGAGGCAGAGATTTAGGCTGTTTAGCAGCTTTAGCCCTTGTGAATGCCTTTATGGACATGGATGCAGGAGGCCTGGCTGCTCCACGTGCTGGCGTAGTTTTGTCTAGGGAAATGGTGTTGGATGTTTCCGGAACACCGGTTTCTGAGGGAAATTCTATAACCGACTCAGAAGAGGCCTCCGGGGCCAAGGTTGTCGGTTGTGCGGTTTCGACGGTCGGAAGTACCAAGGACTCTGTTTCAGCCGAGACAGAGACACTCGCGGTAGGCCTAGGCGTGGTTTCAGCCGAAACCACGGTCAGCGTGTGTCGGTCCTTGTCCTTCCGTTTTTTGGTTAAATAAGAAGTCGGAGTCTCCGACGGCATATTGTAACAGTAACTAGCCCCAAAAAATTCCTCTGCAAACTCCGCCCGACGCCTAAGAGTGCGTCGGTTGAAGGAGGCACAGGCTGTACAGGCTGAGACGTAATGGTCTGGGACTAGGCAGGGGAGGCAGTAAGAATGGAAATCCTTATGAGGTATTTGTTTCCCACAAGTTAAGCAATTATTAACTTTAAGCGTTTGATCTGACATCGGCTGAGGCAAGAAAGAGTCCCCAACGGGGTACTTAGCTTTTGAAGTCTTCAGTAGCTGAAGTTACAGGAGCTGGCCGACCGGCACTTGCGAACTGCTTCTGCTTCGGGCATCACGCGGCAAGAAAGACTAAGGAAGATGGCGTCGGCTGACGCTTTTATACCCCAGGCGCTCTGACGTCGGGGAGAGGGCGAGATCAGCCGACGCCGGACCCAGACTTTGGAATCTGGCCGACCGAAGGGCTGCCTGAGGCAGGACAACCCATATGCAAGGACTGCAGATGCATCCTTGAAGGACATCTGAACATCAGCATGTTTATACGCCACTGCCTTCAGCATGAAGTTTTGTATTGCAAACCAGCTTCACTTCCTCATTCTCCAGCAGCATAATGCATGTCCTTCCACAAATTACTCCTGAACAGGGTCACTTACCCAGTTAACAAAAACAAATGACATTAAATAAAAAAATAGCATAACTTGTCATAGCATCTTACTAGATGACAGGACAGTGACTAGTGTACTCTATCAAATGTCAGTATTCTATCTGGCATTGTGGCATATGGGCAAAAAAGCAGAATCACAAGATCAAATCGACAAACCACCAGCAAGAGATCCTGCATACACCAGGGCCATGCACCTAGAGGTCCAAGGTGGAAAAACATGTCACAATAATCCCATGAAAAAAAAAAAAAGTATAGAAATCATCAAAAAGTTCACTAAGCTCTTTCTTCCTACTCCACTCAAGACTTCATCAGAATTAATAAAAATCCACTACCACCAACTTTACAAATTGTTAACTAATTAACCAGTGGTAGCATTTTTAATATGCAATAATTAGGCAAGTAATTAAATCAAATGCAGTACCACAACAAATTAACCACTCTAGAAATGAAAAAATATTCTTGAAAATGTTCTAAGGGTACTATATACATACCACAGAAAGTTCTGTAATAGATCCACGCTTACTTAAATACATTTTTAAAAAATGCTCTTTTTAAAAAGTATACACCTATTTGTGGTATAGGGTATGAAACCTTGACTACAACCCAGATGATCAATGCTCGCTTTACAGCACGAGAGATGGAAGGAGGGAGAGAAGGAATAAATGGTTGATGCCAAATCACCCACCAAGGGAGAAGGGAGTCAGTCTACCCAGCTGTACTGTTGGCATTAACAGGAATGTTGTGTGAACATTCAAGAGCAACTACCTGGTTAGCATGGCTAGATGCTGCACATAAGCCAAGGAGGCAAGCACATACAGTTGAAACATGCCTGGAACTGTCCTGGAATAGGGGAAATGCCTGAGCCACCAGCCACTACAGAGAATTGTTAGGCTCAGGAAGTGGGACTGCACAATTAGCAACATGGCCCATTTCCTAGCTACTACCATGACAGAGAAAGAAAGCTCTGAATATGCCCAGGTGACCACCAGTGCGTGCACATTTTGGGGGCCATTAGTGCCATCATTATTGCATACTGTGTACTGGAAAATAAGAACTTAAAATCTGCTGAGCCGGGGCCGGGGAGACAGTGGGTTGCAACAGGCCAGACAGCCAAATATATCTCAAGGTGGTATTGCAGTGGGCATCCTGGAAGCAGCCTTTCAGCACAGCAAACCACCTTCTGGTGGTAGCCCTCATGAGTAAGTGCAGGGAGGCATGCACTCACAGAGGGAGCACATTATGAGTTCCTGTGATGTGACTGGCCAGAACATCACCGCAAAGCTCACCCCCCTGAAATAACTATGCTTAGGGACTTGCACAAAAATGCTCTCATTGTCTGGATGCCAGCTAGTGAGCAGCTGCCCAAAGTCTACATGAATGATGTCCCCTCCAAGTGACTTTTGCCCTAGTGGTTCTGAGGATGCCCATCACTACTGAGGGAATGGGCTCAAGTCCCAGTGGGGAAGAATTGATGGTTGGCCTGCAGAAGAGAAAAAACAGTTAAGCAGGAAAAAAACAGCACTCCCTCACTCCCAACTCTTGCCCACTGGAGGAAAATGGGAAGGGATTTCAGGACTCTCATGTTATCAGGGAAAGAATGGGCCTGCTCTCACACTCTCATCAGAACAGCTAAAGAGACAGGGAAGACCTCTTACAGATTATGAAAAAAATCTTTAGTTCCAAAAAACTTTTTGTCATCACAGGAGCTTCAACATGGATCTGTAATTATGACACCCAACTGTTTTAAAAACACCAGTAAAATATTTTGCTGTAAGTTTTGCATTAAAAAAAATTCCAGTCCGCCCTTAAGGCAGTGTGCCAATTTTATTTTGAATTTGAATATTTACTGAGATGTTACAGCTTGCTCCTCAAAAATAGTATTCTGAAAATACATATTTCCAAAAAACTGCCACTGTATTCAGACATGTTTCTCCTGACCCCACAAGAATGCTTCTGCAGTATATACATTTGCTCAAACAGATTTCCACTGTTAATCATTACATATTTTAAAGCACTCTTCAGCAGGTCATTTAGACACTAATCTTTTCAACTTAACTCTGAGGATAAGGAGGACACACACACACACACACACACACACACACACACACACACACACACACACACACACACACACACACACACACACACACAGCATTGGCACATACTAGAACTGCAGTGTTACCACAAAAAGGTGGCCTACTTTTAGCACCATTTACACTCTATCCACATTCAACGGAAAGGATTCAGACACTGACATCAATGGCCAGCATGCTTATGCCATGTGAATACTAAGCTGAAAATATGAACCTTTATGAGGTATAACAAAGGAAAGCAGAGAGCCTACACATAATGAAAAATTATAGTGGAAAGCTATACTTTAAATTCATGGACATGATGATTCATGGACATGATGAAAATCTAAATTTTGTAGTGTTCTTGGAAGGCTGACTATCTACCTCATCTTGGTATCCTTCTGTTGTTTTTTCATGGTCTAGTAGTACTTCACATTGGGGAAGGACAGTCTTCCCTTCCCAGGGGAATACTGATAATTGCATATTACTAGCAAGCAGTGGCTGACAGGTGACACGTGAATATCACACGAGGCTGATGAGGATTTTCAGAATGTTCCTAACCACAGGTCTTCTTATGCATGACAAACAGAATCTTATCATTAACTACTCGAGACAAAAGGTGCTGTACTACCCAGGACTGCTACTTGAACCTAGATTACTAGTGCCACATTCAATGCTTCATTCTTCTACACCATGCAGCTGATGAAAAGCCAAGTTTAAAAATTCTTAGTCCTGGACATGCAGTTTTCTCACTCTGATTTTTTTAAAGGATCCTCGCAAGCCATATATCTGAATATTAAATATGGAGAACTGAACACAAAAGTAAAGAGATGAGCTTTCTAGTGGACAATTGTTTTGTGGTGGGTACACCATCTGCATTTAACACTGCATCCTGGATGATCAGATCAGAGACGGATATAAAACTGGAAGGGCAGGGAGATGGGAACTACTGAAAGCAGGAGCTCAGCTACCTTTGAAATTATTATACACCTTAAACATTCAACCTTCCTACCAAAACGTAGCTGATGAAATACAGTAATTAAAGTAGTAGGGGACCCATTCTAGTTCTTCCTTGGGAGCTTCTGCAACTCATGTAACAAGTCGGGCTTGGGGAAGTCAGAAATGGGAGGGTACACAGCAGGTTCTGAGAAAGCCAGTGAAGTAAACTGATATATGCATACTTAAAAAAATATAAAATAGAAATAGTACAGCAAACTGATAGAAATGCCAATAAGCAGTTTAGAATAAACTGCTCTGTTCACCGGGTAGACTGGCAAGTTTCCACTGCAAATCTTTAACGACTCTTACTCCCACTTCTGAAGTTAAGAAGAGAAACATTTAACTCAAGTATTAACTGCATCTTTGCAGTTAAAGTAGACATGCATAATCTCAGGTTGATGAAATTAATCTCCAGTATAAAGGATTTTTTCCCAATCATTTAGGACTGCCAGTTAGGAATGCAAGCTGTTCTCATGACAAAGACGATACAAGTATACACAAGGCTGAGCCCACATTTCTCAGTGGCATCTGTTAACTTCCTGTCTTAAATGTATTTACAGAATAAACCTTTTTATTGCCCCTGACACTAACCACAGCATCTGCTTTCAATGGTTGCATGGGGTGGTTTGATTTAATTTTTAATGGTGTAACGGGCAGCAGATCAGAACTGTTTTAAGCATATATTACTCTCACTCAAATAGTCATTTCCAGGGCAAGGTCAAACTTCGCACAACAATGGACTCTCAACTGGCTGACTGGTTTTGGTTTTCCCAACTGGGTAGGTCAACCTCAGGCACTTCTCATTTTCAGTAAAGCCTGTAGAATGCAAGTATAAAGAGATACTATCAAGCTTCAGATTAGCAGAAATAAAAAAACAGCTTGTTCAACAAATCGGATGGAGAATGGATAATGCTAAAATAAAAAAGGATTGTTACATTCAACAGCATAACCTGTTCGACATGCATCAATACAGTACGAAGTATGCAATAATCCTTTGGCCTTAAGTCACACGTCTCTCAGTTAATCATGATTTCTATTTCTTCCAAGAAATAACAAGCAAGTAGTAAAATCATGATACAATGTTACCAAATGCAAGTTTAGGAAATCCCAACAAAGCATCTTATCAGTAGAGGTAAAACTACAACTCAATTGAGTAGTAAGGCAGATTTGCCTAGTCACAAAAATACATTTCTTGATTAAAATGATATAAGCTTATTAAGCTGTCTGACAAACAAAACTGATCTTTTAAAATACTGAGAAATAATACGCAATCTCCTTTCTAAAAAAAATAAATAAATAAATAAAAGGCATTAGCACGGAAATAAAAAAAAATAGTATTCTGTGTGTATGCTCTTGAAAAGGGAAAGGAAAAAAATTGTTCATCTTCACTGCAAGATAAACTGACAATTTTGTAGAATTCTCATAAAAGAAATTATATAGATCTCCTAAAATTGTTTTGAACAAAAAAACAAGTGCACCAGGAGTGATGGGGTAAAAAAGGCTTAGCCTAAACAAAAACCCCAGAAAAACAAAACTATGGCAGATGAATGAAGGTGCCTGGATATGGGATTGAGTCCACAAAAACAAAGGGAAAAAGAAATATAAAGTTCAAACATTTACATATCATCTTTTTAGGTATCAAACTGACCATGAAAAAGCATTGAAAGAAACACCTCAGCTGTCTAAACAGACAGCGGTCAGAAACAAAGTGCCCTCCGAAGAACAAACTGCTAGACACTTTACTGTGTCTCACTTGTATACAAAATTGTGGTACAATGAAGTACCAAACAGTTAGTACCGACTGCTGTCAAGACCCAAACATAAAAATACTTAGGGGTTCTTAACAAAAGGTTAAGCATCTTTCTGATGCCGTAAAAAGTTTAACAAGTTTGTCTTTTTCTTGTTTTTGGAGCATAACCGTGACATGCTGTGTGTGTGTGTGTGTGTGTGTGTGTGTGTGTGTGTGTGTGTGTGTGTGTATCTATGTACACTTTTCAAGGTAAAAGTCTCTATGTAATGTATTTATACAAAAATTACAAAAGATGCAAAGTACATTCAGCCTGCACCAAGATAGCAAATCAAACTACAGGAGCAAAAACAGCCAAAGAAAAACATGGCAAGAATAATGTTAGGGAAAAATTTAGATCTGGCCTACTGATATAACAATGTGTGTATGCTATTTAACAATGCTTTGCGACTGTGAGAATCTACTATGCATAAACAGCTAAGCATACTTTAAGAACAAAATAATTAAGCAAAAAGCTTAAGCACAGAGGTGATAAAGTCTTGTACTAGGCCAAATAGAAGTTTTATAGTTATTCAAGATTTCGGACTAATAGGAACCCTTCATGGGAGTTACCAACTTATTGATGGCACATACAGTGCTTTAATACTCATGGGTGTGTCTGAAAAGGGAGTAGAGAGCACAATTAACTGTCTTTCCTCAAAAGACATGCTTTGAAAAATACCAATGTGAAAAAAAAAACACATGGACCAGCACAACTTTTCTTCATTCTTTTCTCCTAAAAGAATTGAGAAAGAGAGAAACCTCATGAATAGGCAGCGAATTATAGGTCAATGGTAGTGAACAACCATTTGACTGGTAGTCCTATAGATACTATATGGCCTGTTGACAGCACATACTCTAAGTAGCAGAATAGACACGTTTAGTTATTATGGAACTATAAAGTAAATAGGGCAAACCTGACAATCCATGCAAGAAATGATGTTCTAACTGAGGGGGAAATGAAGAACAGACCATTCTAGTAAGCTGAATTTTTACAGAAAAAAAACTGCAAAGCAAGCTGTCTTAACATGCAGACCTTCTAATCACCTCAATAACATTTTTGTATGCAAAACCACTACAGCAACATAAGTGAATACTACATTTGATGACTCCCACGAACTTTAGGTACAATGAATACTTATTAAAAAAGGTAAAAATTTATTGCAGCAACTAAGTAAATGGTCATGCTCATCAAGCTTTGGCTCCTGATTCAGCACCGAGTACACACAAAAGAAAAGATCTGCAGTCTACAGAGTCCAACTATGGGGCTGAAGTTTACTCCCGGTCTCCATCCTTTGCTCCATTTTCCTTACTATACCCTATGTGTCCTTATATCTCTCCAGGAAAGGTGAGAGTATTTTCTCAAATCCACTTTAACCATTACTTGACAGATGTTCAGCTAAGGTCCCAAAGTATTTGAGTTGGTGGAAATTCACCTGGATATAAAAGATATTAAGCACTTTCTAAAACTTCATTTACTATATATTTACATTGTAGTATACTTAAAAACAAACTTTCAGAATTCAGTTCTTTTCAATAAATCAATCACTGCATTTTTTTCCTTTAAAACCACCATTCATCCACATCCCTTTTGCCACAGCCATCGTTTTACAATATCACTCCTGCCACCTCCATGACCTCATTATACACTTATTCACACCTACTTTTCCACAAAAATATAGTTAGAACCACATTTATTCCAAAATTCTCTTTTTCTTTCTTTTCCATGCATCATATTCAAACCCATTTCTTTACAGCATTAATATATCCTAAAACATTTCCTCAAATCCCTCAGACCTCTTGGATCTTGCATACATACACACAGTTCAGCATTTTCTCCACTTTACATAAACCTGAAATATGGAGGTAAACCAGGAAAGATTACATTGACTGACAATCGGTCTAATAAACTCAATAACATTCTCTGCATTTGTTAACGATACTGAATTTCCTGGCATTCTTTTTTGACCACTTTTACCTTCCAAACTCTCCCTGAATACAAAATAAAAAAAATCAGCCTTCACCTTCTTACAAAACATTCCCTCCTTTTCCCCTACACATCCCTTATTTACCCAAGCCAAATCTTCCCTATGTACTCATACTTCACAGAATCTCATCATCTTTTCCTTACAGATTCACAGATAGTCAACTCTTCAATTAAGTAACAGTCCATTGAAAAAAAATGGCCATAAGGAGAAGTAACCTTAAATTTAAATATACCTAAAATTCCCCTGTTGGCAAAAGTTGATATAGCTTTTTACTTTGAAAGATTGGCACTCATCTAAAAAATTCTCAGTCCATTAACATGTTCCTTTTCACGTCTTCCCTTTGTTCTTTTATCTACTTTAACACCCAAAAAGATGCACTGACCCCAAACACACCACTGTGTTTATCAAGTCATACCCACAATTTTGTGTTGTACCCTAGTCTTCTTTAGAGTGCCAAATGCTACTAAATATCACCAATAATTCTCTTTCTATATTCAAGATAGATGTACACATCTCCCTAATATGCAAGTTGCTCTAATATATGTCCATTGAAATATATGTTCTTCTTAGAAGATGTTTGAAACGCCTTCTGCCATTATGTCACTTTTCTGAATTCTTTTAATACCACCTTCCTCTGAACATAATTATGTTTGCCTACCTAATCTTACACCTAAATGACTTCATTAATAGTAAAATAAATCTGCCCCCCCCCCCCCAGTTTTCAACATAACCAAAATATTTTACTTTTTAACTTCAGTCTTATCTCTTCATAACCTTTTTTTTTTCATTTCTATTACCACATCTCTCAACTATACATGTTTACTATCAGCAAATCCTTTACTAGAGTCTTTTCATAATTCTCTTAACTTTGTTTTCTATGAAATCCTCAAGCCTTTTTAGTACTGTATCACATTCCTGCTTTCTTACCCTTTTCATTCCACTTTCTTAAATTTTTTTTCAAAAATTGCCAGACTTGAGATTTGTCCATTTTTAGCATCCAACTTTTAGTAGCTTCTTCTGTAAATATCATGCCTTTTCATTCCTTAATTTCTTAATTATCTCAGACTACAGTGTACACTGTCATACACCCAGTCAGGTATGAATGGCTCTAATGCAAACTAGCTATACCTACTAGGAGTAACCAACTCAACAAAACAGTAAATAAAAATCTGACCACCTATAAGCATCTAAAATCGCGTGTATGTCATAAGATCAAAGGTTCAAAGGACTGAAAACAAAATATCTAAAACTCAAACTATTAAAAACATTTTTAATGCAGGGGGCAAGCCCTCATATGGAGAGGCAAACCACCCTGTACTCTCCAATTATAAACACCAACTTCAAGATCACACAAAAGTGTTAAAGGAACAAATTCCCCATTTTCAATATTTTGTGCTATAGATACTTCAGTCTTTTGAGCTTCCGCTTTTTTGACAGAGACCCACAAAATCACATGCTGCCTTGTCCCCTTGAGTATACATAGACAGCTTTTCAAGTTTCTTCTCACTCCCAAGTCCTTCCACTTGCTTTACTATTTTAAACTAACATTTTCTACAAGATTAATATTGCTATCCTTTGTTCAGCCCCCACAAGTGGTTACAGCACTTGAGATTTAACCTTAACATTTTCACGTACAGTGAAACCTCAGCATTATAAATCCATCGAAATCATGAAAAATAAAAAAAAGTCTACATCTAACCACAGAAATAAAAGACTTGTATGCAATATGTGGTATTAAAATTTAAAATGCTTGTTCTAACAGACTGACCACCACATTCCAAAATGACTTGAAAGTCAAGGTTTTTAAACAATTTTTTTGTTGTTGTTGATAAAAAGCCCCAGCTTGAAAACATTTAGATATAACAAAAAACTGTTAATTCATTTGCTGGTCAGTGGTTTGACAATTTGAAACTGCATACTAAAACCATAAATATTAATACCAATGTAACAATTGCTTCTATAAATCTTCAAAATCAGAATACTTTAAATTTTGGGAAATTTGGAAAGGGAATATTAACAATGCATCATATCCGAGAAACAAATGATATAAATCAAGATTTTGTTTTTATTGATCCTATAGACCTCTGTGCTGATACAGTCCAGCATTTTTGGAGATAAGGAGGCAGATTCAAAAAGACCTGCTCTCAGTGTAAATGACCAGTTAAACTGACATTGCGTGTTTTGGAATCTGACCCCCCCCCCTGTGTAAGCCTTGTTATAGATATTCCGAAAGAGTTGCAATCAGTGTAAGGCCTGAGGAAAGACTTATTTGAGGAACTCTTTTGGAATCTGGCCCTATATCTTCTATGTATACACATTATAAGCAATTTATTCAACAGTAAACATTTTATCAAATGTAAATTGTGACATAATATTTGCTCCAACACTTGCACTGCTAATATTTAAAACAACACAACCAGTAAGTCATGTTTAAATCCCACCACTGATGCCTGCTAATAAAAGCCAGGACAACTAGCCTTAAGGGTGGAGAGTAAATGTGCACTGCTGAGTTAGGGAATGACTGACACCTGTCACATCCAACTAAGCTTTCCAACATACAGCTATACATCAGAGTTATAATTACAAGCTCCTCAGGATTTCATTCATCTCACATAGAACTTGTTTTGTCTGGTGCAATCTTACCAATAGCAATTAAAACCTGGCCAATATATTTTGCACACCCAAACACCACATTATCCTGATTTTTTTTTTTTTGGGGGGGGGGGGGGGGGTGACAACTCTCCAATAATAAACTCCTCTCCCAAGTTTGCTAAACTGCCAACAATAATCAAAATTAACAAAACAGGAAAAAACTTGATATCTGCTCTTGTAACATTCAGGAATTCTCTTAAACTAAATCCCCAGAAAATTAAGCATGGGGACTTTAATTTGGAGAAAAGTTTTTTTTTACTTTTTCCAGCGTCACCCATGTCTTGGTGAAGGAAGAGTCCCCCACAAAGTAATGTCTAAATAAGGCATCACATGTCTTAGACTCTTCAGAAAGAAAACAATGGTGCACGTTTGTGGGGCAAGGTTTAGGTTCACTCAGTGGTAAATTCAGTTGCATGTTATTTTACAAAAAGTTTCTTTCTCAATTTGCAAAAAAGCACTCCAGAGAGTAGAAAACAGCTACCAAATAAAAAACTGTATGAAACAGATTATAAAAATGGTAAACTGCCGTAGAAAAATAAACTTTACCATGGCCAGTACTATTGCACTTGCTTCTGTTAATATTTCACCAATGAAACCAGCAAGATATGCTTGAATATCAATACTGATGCATACTGGTATACAAAGTACAACTGGCCTGAAGGTTAGCACCAGCACCTAATACGTTTTACACTGTACAGTCACCTATCAGGGTTATAATTACTGGCTCCTCAGAATTTTAACAACCTCAGACTTAGCCCAATGCCATTCAGTGAAGTTTTATCAACAGTTATTAAAACTCAACAAAAAACTACTCTGCACACACAAATATTTTCCAGAATGGGAAACAGTAAATGGTAACTCTTCCCTTCCCAACTTTACAGTGCATGACCACGGGCTACTCAAAAGTGAAAAAAAGACGGCATTGTACTGTTCACCCTAAAAAATAATCAAATATTTTAAATAGTAGCAATTAGCTTTGAGAATCTGCCATTCATATGTTGGACACCACCCACTGCTGGTACCTGCAAAATGCAAAAACCTTTTAGCTAATAATAAAACATAAGACACAAGCATTCAAGCTTACATAATAAACTAGCTGAAGTAAATATGTCAAAAGTACAGTTTTGTACCTACCATAAATGTAGATGTTCGAGTGCTCATACAGCTGCAGTCATAACAGATGGGTTATCCTGCCGTCAGGCGGGTCCTCGATCGGCCGAATTCCAAAGTCTAGGTCCGGCGTTGGTTGTCGTCGCTTCCTCCCTGACGTCAGTGCGGCAGGGGTATAAAAGAGGCAGCCGACGCCATTTTCGTCAGTTTTTCTTGCCCCAGATGTCAGGTGCCCCCAGAAGGAAGGCAAACAATGTTATGCAAAAATGCAATGTTGATAAATCAAAAACAGTAGTTGCAAGCAAATACACCATAAAAAAAAAGAGTACCCCAAAAGGTTATATGAAAAGGGTTTGTCATAAGGCCTGTCCTAAGAGGGGTTGGAGGAAGGGAAACCTGGACTGCAGCTGTATGAGCACTCGAACATCTACATTTATGGTAGGTACAAAACTGTACTATGTTCATCGTGCATACAGCTGCAGTCATAACAGATGGGTAGAATCCCAAAGCTAAGTAAGGGTGGTAGGCACTAAGTGGAACTAGGAGGGGCTAGGATGCCCTGCAGGACTGCTGTGGCAAAGCCTGCTCTAGATTTAGAGTATAGTGGGAGGTGATAGTGCTTGGAGAAAGTGTGCACTGAACTCCAGGTGGCTGCTTCCAAAATATCCTTGGTAGGGACCCCCCTGAGGAAGGCTGCAGAGATAGCTGTGGCTCTGGTGGAGTGGGATCTGATGCATGCAGGCACAGTTTTTCCATGAAATGAGTAACAAAAGCGTATGCACTGGGCTATCCATTTTGAAATTGTCTAAATAGCCTTTCCTTGAGCACCTGCAGCATAGGACACAGAGTTGCTCAGATTTCCTGAATGGCTTTGTCCTGTCCAAATAATAACAAAGTTGTCTGTGAATGTCCAAGGAATGTAGTAGTCTTTCCCCTTTGTTTTGTGGATTAGGATAAAAGGTAGGTAAGTGGATAGTCTGATTCAAAGCTACACTGGATACTACCTTTGGCATAAAGGTAGGGCTGGTCCATAAGGAAACTCTGTCCTGATGGAAAATGATGAATGGTTGCACAGCCATGGGGGCCTGTAGCTCCGAAGCCCTGCGAGCTGAGGTGATAGCCAGAAGAAAGGCTGTTTTCCATGACAAGTACTGTAACTGATGAAGAAGCTGGCTCGAAGGGAGGAAGGGTCAGCTTTTCCAATACGAAGTTGAGGTCCCAAGCAGTGACTGGTAGTTTCCTGGGGGTTTTATATTCTTTGCCCCTCTGAGGAACTGCCTTAAGAGAGGATGAGAGAATAAAGGAGGATCTGTGTTGTATTGTGCAGAAATGGCTGAAGCGTGGATCTTGATGGAGGAGAAGGAAAGTCCATTGTTTAACATCTCAGCTAGGTACTATAAAATTTGAGGTATATTTATTACCCAAGGATTCTGTCCCTTCTTTTGATTCCAGGCACAAAATAGTTTCCATTTGGCAGAGTAGGCCTTTCTAGTAGAAGGTCTTCTGGCCTCCAAGATGACATCCTGCACCTCCTTGGAGAGTAGAAACTGTTGGGAAATCAAGGAATTCTCCATGCAGCTAGATTTAGAGTTTTGAGATGGCTGTGAAGAGTTTTGTAGTTGTGCTGGGACAACAGAAGAGGGACTAGAGGTAGGATCCATGGTGGGGAATGTGTCAGGCTCTTCAGGAGCGGATACCAGTGTTGCCTTGGCCAGTCTGGAGCAATGAGAATAATTTTCGGCCTCTCTGCTCTGGCTTTTAATAGAACTTTGGGCAGCAGAGGAAGAGGCAGGAAGGCATAGACTGTCAATGTTGCCCAATTGAAGGAAAGTGCGTCCACTTTTCAGGCCTGTGGATGATCGGTCCTTGAACAAAATTTTTTCAACTGGCAATTTCTGTGGGTAGCAAAGAGATCTATGTCGGGCTGTCCCCATGCCTGAGTTATCTGTGAAAATTTGAGGATGCAACTTCCATTCGTGTGGATCTGTCATATTTCTGCTTAGGTTGTCTGCCCGTGTGTTTTCCTTCGTAGTTGAATTTTCAATTCCAGTGCTGTGTTCCACAGGGTCATGGTTTGCCTGCACAGGGGGTATGAATGAGTTCCCCCCTGTTTGTTTATGTACGACATCACTGTGGTGTTGTCTGTCCTTATCAATAGCTGGCCTGGATGCAGTAGGTCTTTGAAGGTCATAATAGCCTTTTGCACGGCTAGCATTTCCTTTTGGTTGATGTAAAGGAGCTTCTCTTTTCGTGCCCATTTTCCCTGAATGCACTGATTTGTCATGTGTGCTCCCCATGCGTAATCTGAGGTGTCTGTTGTGATGATTTGAGTTGCTTGAGGTACACAGAAAGGAAGACCTGTGTTTCTTTGGCAAGCTTGAGCCCACCACATAAATTCCTTTTGAAGGCATGGAATGAGTGGTATAATTGCTTCCAAGCTGTGGCTGTGTTGAGACCATAAGTGCTTTAGGTACCATTGAAGTTTTCTCATATGCAGCTTTGCACATGGGATAAGTAGGATGCAAGATGCCATGAATCCCAGAGCCTGCAGGACTTTCCTTGCAGTTAGCCTGGTGTAAGTTGCCATTTTTCTGAAGTATTGAGACAGTTGCCCTTGCTTGTCTGGCATGAGGTAGGCCATCTGGGTGGTTGTATCCAAGTTGGCACCCAGGAAAATTATTTGTTGAGAGGGTATCAGTTTTGATTTCTTTTTGTTGACTGTGTATCCCAGGAAGTTCAACAGTTTTATTACAAACACCAGGTGTTGCAGTAGTATGTCCTTGCTGTCCGCTTGGATCAGGCAGTCGTCCAGATATGGGTAGATTTGTATCCCTTGTAGTCTGCAGAAGGCGATTACTGATGCCAGGCATTTCGTAAACACTCTGGGCGCAGTAGATAAGCCAAAGGGCAATGCAGAGAATTGGTAATGGGTTGAACCTGCAAGAAATCTGAGGTATCTTCTGCAATCATGTCTGATAAGGACATGCAGGTATGCCTCCTTGAGGTCCAATGTTACCAGCCAAGACTCCTTGCCCAGCATGGGAAGAAGCTGCTGTAATGTGAGCATCTTGAATTTTGGCACCTGTAGATATGTGTTTAGGATGGATAGGTCTAAGATAGGCCTCCAATCTTTGTCTTTCCTTGGTACCAGGAATAGTCTGGAATAAAACCCTTGACCTTGTTCTTTTGCAGGTACCTCTTGAATTGCTTTCATGTCCATGAGAGCTGAAATTTGTTTTTGTGCCACTGCCCTTTGATTTTGTGGCAGGTTTGGCATGCCTCTCATTTTTGGAAGGGTGTGAAAGTGGAACTTGTAGCCTCTGTCTATAATGTCCAGAATCCATTTGTCTTTTGTAACAATATGCCAATTTTTTGAGAATAATGTCAGTTTTCCGCCCAAAGGTGCTGCCATTAAAGCTTTGCTTGGCAGGTGTAGAGGGAAGTCATTGTGTTTGTTTTCTGAAAGACTGTGATCTATCTTCTCCACCTCTTGGGGTTGGTGCTTGCCACTGTCTGGCTCTGAAAGATCCTTGAAGTTGCCCTCTACCCCTTGGACGCCCGTATCTGCCCCTTTGAGGTCTGTCTGTGGCTGGAAAGGACCAATTTTTTTGAAGGCCAGTTTCGGATGAAACGTGGAGGCTGTACCTGCAGGAAATCTTTCACTGTTTGCATTGATTTCGCTTTTTCCTCCATTTTCTTTAGCACCTCCTCTGCTGTAACACCAAACAATACATCTTTTTGAAGAGGTGCATCTAATAATTTAGCTTTGACATGATCTGGTAAGGTTTTCTCTTTGAGCCAAACATGCCTACGTATAACAGACCCCGTAACAGCAGCTCGACATGAGGCCTCTAAAGCATCAAAACCACACTGCAAGGTATGTTTACCCACTTGCTCTGCACCATGAAACAAATCCTGCAACTCTTAAATCTGGTTGTTCTGGTTGTGTCATTTTGCTTTTCAGCTGAGATATCAAAAACTGTCGATACTTTAACATATGGAACTGACAGTTTAATGCCCTCATGGTTAAAGTGGCCGAGGTGTACACCTTTTTCTCCCACCTTTCTAAAGATCTGGAATCTCTCTCTGAAGGTAATGGGTTTTTAGCAGTAGAGGCCTTAATTCCCTTAGGACCCTGTGAAATAGTTTCTGGGTCAGCAGTATGGCTTTTATATAGGAACTGGTGAGAATCAGGAACCCGGTAATACATGTCTGGTTTAACAGGAGCTGGAGGCAAAGAATCAGGATTAAGGCTGGCTTCTGTGTACACATCATCCAATATATCTAAAACAGGAGGGATAGCCAGAGGCCTATGCTGGGGGAGCAGAAGAAATTCCCCAAGTCTTTTCTTGGAATCTGAGTAATCTTGGCCTTCCCAGTGAAAGTGTTCCCTCAATGTATGCAGGGTTTCCCCAAAAGAGAAGTCCTCAGGGGGGGAGACGGAGGGAATAGACTCCTCTGCATCAGAGTCTTCGAATGGAGAATAGGCACAATCCTGGTCCTCGGATAGTTCTGAGGTAATAGAAGCTTGATCTGAGGAAGGGTAGTCTTCCTCTAATCTAGGCCTTTTGTCAGAGGGGGGGGGTTGAGAACCCCTGATAAGAGTAATCAAATCCTCAGCCATTTTAAGCATCTGCTTTTTAGGCATGGTGCCTTGAGCGGGTGTCTGAGGAACCTGTTTTTTTGGTTTTCATGGCCGTTTTAGATTTAGTGAAGGCTTTAATAGAGAAGGAGGAAGGCCTGAAGACCCCTTGAGAAATGGCAGGCCTGTCTAAATTCTGAGTTTCCCCGCCAGGAGTGGCGTCAGTATCTGTAGTAG
This sequence comes from Protopterus annectens, assembly GCF_019279795.1. NCBI lineage: Eukaryota > Metazoa > Chordata > Ceratodontiformes > Protopteridae > Protopterus > Protopterus annectens. The sequence goes on along the minus strand of NC_056739.1, from coordinate 397,396,782 downwards.
GAATGGGGGCCTAGGAGCCTGCGACCTCGGGTACTGAAGACACCGGTAATGCATTGTCATCGGTACTCAGAGGCTGCGTAGGCGCCTCGCTGAGTACCGGAGAACCGGTAGTCGGCCTTAGTGTGGTATCAGTAGGTGGTGCGGACCTTGTATGCCGGTCCTTATCTTTGCGTTTTTTGCTCAAAACTGGAGTCGGAGTATCAGACGACATAATATAATTAATTTTTTTGCCAAAAAAGTGAAGGGCGAACTCCACCCGACGCTTAATAGTGCGTTTGTTGAATCTAGCACAAAAACGGCAGGCCGACACGTCGTGGTCTGGGCCTAAGCAAGGTATACAGTAAGAGTGGAAATCCTTATGCGGTATTTGCTTCCCACATGAAATACAATTATTAACTTTGTCTGACATCGGTCTGAGGCAAGAAAAGTTTCCCCAACGGGGTACTTAGCTTTCAAGAAGACTTTGGCTGAAATACTTTCGTAAATCTCAGGAGCTGGCCGACCGGCACTTGCGAACTGCTTCTGCTTCGGGCACCGTGCGGCAAGAAACACTGAAGAAAATGGCGTCGGCTGCCTCTTTTATACCCCTGCCGCACTGACGTCAGGGAGGAAGCGACGACAACCGACGCCGGACCTAGACTTTGGAATTCGGCCGACCGAGGACCCGCCTGACGGCAGGATAACCCATCTGTTATGACTGCAGCTGTATGCACAATGAACATCTATTCTTTCCAATTCCATCCATCCATTTTTCCCCATTTTTTGCACATGGGGTTGGGGTGTCACTTCAACAGTGACAATCATCTAGAGCCAGGGTTCACACCACCAGGAATATTCCCTCCAATTAAGTGTGTGAAAAAAAAAATCTGTACAGAACTTGCACAAAGAACTGAAAAAAGGATGTTTTTAAACGTTTACTACTTGAAAGTTTGACATCTAAAGCAGACATTACCCACTTCTGGCCAATGATACACCACGTCCTTACTGTTTCTGGTTCCTCGCATCCTGTATAATGTTACTTCCTCTGTCTTGTGTTCCCCTCACCCTGCATATTCTTACCTCCTCTGTCCATTGACTGTTAAACTCCCCAGTCACACACCAGCACAGATTCCCTGGTAATGGAGACAACCATCCTTTTAGATGGGAGTCTTGTGAGGGGGGCAGTTATCCATACAGACACTGGAGGTTCTTTGCATTCTCAACTGCATCATGGCCATGAGAGCACTTTTTAAAGCCCTAGTCCACACATATCGCTGCAGAGGTTGGCTACACCCCACATCTGCACACGCATGCTCCTTCATATGAAGGAGAGGGGCCTACTACTCCTGGCTTGGGCAGCTACAGTGCATACCTTTCCTGGCAACTTTTCATGTTAATTTGTGACTTCCATTGCACTACACGAGAAAAAAAACAGATGCTGTCAATTGGGAGCCACTGTCCTTCCTACTAGGATTGGCTGGCAGGTGTGGATGGGGATGCCAATCAGTTGTCCAAGCTGCCGGTTGAACTCTAGGTGGTCTGGGTTGTAGTCAGGGCCTTAGCCCTCTACACCACTGGACTGGCTTTACTATTTCTTGCTTTTAAGTCCAAGTCCAAAATAGAATCTTTGGAGTCCTTGGAGTTAGTACAGCACAGCCTGGTAAATCCCAGCAGGCATAGCAATAACAGCAGTAATTTTTGAATTGAATTAACATTTACTCCCTCTATTTAGTCCCCAAATAAGATATCCGCAGCTTTACTTTGAATATTAGAAGAAGCTTTTATGTTTCCACAGTTACACTGTGTGTGTGTGTGTGTGTGTGTGTGTGTGTGTGTGTGTGTGTGTGTGTGTGTGTGTGTGTGGCAGGGGGGTTGAGTCCCAAGAGTGATAATGGAAAACACTGGACAGGGCATAAGTGTAAGTCCAAAATACAGACTGACGTGGTTACGCAAGTCCACTGTTCTCGGTTATGACTTGAAACTGTTACTGCCACAAAATATGTAAAAAGTTTTTCATTTTTACTGAGCACTGTCTCACGGCCATCTGTGACATTAATTAGAAAAAAAAAATTAACGATGAATGCATAACAATGCCCTTCAAATATGGAAAAGAAGTGAGGAGCATGGACTTTTAAAGACTCAAAGTGAGTGACATTCCTCATAATAATAAAGGTCACTTGAAAGGTATGAGTAAAAATAATGGGTTTTCTGCTCCTTATTTTTAGCTTTACCCTTGTTTATTGAGCAAAGAAGTTAACATCTGTGGCCAAGATGATATACAGCATCTCCTAGATGTTATGCAACTGTTGCAACATTCTAAGAGTTAACACAAAAACACTGGTGTGGTCCAATGTTCTCCATTACTGCTGTCCAAACAACTTACTGCCACTGTGCATCATCACATGACCTAGCCAGAATTTTCATGCAAAGAATTTTCTAACAGTGCGAACATTTGAGGAGCAAAGTTAATGTTTTCTTTCACAAATGACTTAACTAAAAATGTAATGCATATCTTCTTTTAAAGGATTTACACACCATTTTGATATTTGATATAAACTAGCTATAGAGTTGTACTGTGTAGTTCACGGTTTAAAAGGGCAGTAACCTTTTGCCAGTTTCCACTTGGAGCTCGAAGTTTGAACTGAATTAACAATGAAAGTAAGTGAACAGAAAATTCTTACACAGAGCTCAGCCTATGGCACAAACGCAGAAAAAATGCTTTTGTCAATGTAAAACATAAAAGAATTACCCATCTATAGTTTTATACAACCTCCACAAGGGGGTGGGCGCAGCAGCATAAAATGGCAGGTACGGTTTCTAGAATAGCACTTTATATGGAATTGAAAAGAAAGATAAGTTTTATGCAGAAAAACAATCAGAAGGCAATGCAATGCAAAACAAAATGATGTTTAGAAAAAAAAGTTACTCCAGAAAGATCACAAAACATTAACTTTACAAATGAAGAATATGTATCTGCACATCTCTTTTAACACATGGTATATTCCAAAGTATTTAACACACACGTTTGGCTGGTAATGCAACACAGTGATGGTGTGGGTGGGCAGCAACTAGCATACATTCAAAATCTTCCACATAAAGGCTGAAGATGGCATACATGAGTACTGGAATGTCAGCCAAGACTCTAGGGTGGGTGTGTGCATATGTGTGTGTAGCATAAAAATGTATATGCATGTACATATGGCGCAGCAGGACAGAAGCAAATCCAGATGTGTGTGTCATATCAGAAAAAGTTTTGGAAAGACAGCCCTCTCCCCCATCCTCACAAAGGCTTTGGATTACTTCCCAGCACACATTCCAAAGCACCATCTGTAGCACACAGGAAATGCTCATTTTACCTCAATTAGCAGCTATGACAAGATACTTCATGCCACAATGTATATGTAATGGACAGTAAGACTGTAGTCATTTGTGGAGCAAGAAAATTCCATGTGATGTACGTTGTTCAGAAAATGTAGAAACAAAGATTTGAGCATAACTGAAAAATCAAAACAAAACATGCACCGAGACAAACTTCAGAAGGTCTTGGTGGCTTCCTCCTAGCTTTTTAGAATTAGAGCTCTGTCTGGTACTATAATGCCTGTCCAGAATTCTATCGTCGTCAGTACACAGCATTCTGACAGCTATGGGGATGGGGGTGGGGGTATTCTGCTTTCTTTGAGAGAGTCATTTAGCTGCTGATTAAGTGCAACTACCAAATCCTCAGATGTTGCTTTAGAATATTTATGAAGAACCTAAAAACAATGATTGCCACTTCAAAAAGGATGACTTACTTGCTTGAATGAAATCTCATCAATAAAGGCAGACTGGAGACCCTCTGAATTTCTATGGCTACGACAAAACCAAAATGATTACATTGTTTTTTTGTTTTTTTTACTGTCATGAGATGCCACATTATTTGTCTTTTATAATCATTCACTGAATTATACGGATCAAGTTTCACTCTAGGAATGGGCAGGTTTTCAATAAATGAGCAACAAACCACTCTAACTGTGGGCAATTTAATATCACCTGTTTTCAGCTGTCAAACCACCATCAGTAAGGATCTTTCAAAGATGTATAGTTTTATATTCTGTAGATACACTTTAATAGTGCCGACTTTTTCAGCGCTTGGAAAGAACAGAAAATGTGCGTCAATAACAAGATTATAGCCTTTAGCTCCACATACAGCATTTAGGATTACAGAAGTAATGCTTTGTTTTGCAAGTCTTTAAAATTCAAAAATTACACTGGAATAAGTAATCAAAGTATTATTAACTGGGTATCCTGCCTCAGTCCAATATCTTGTGAATACTGACTGTACAGAGTCTGACATCTGACCACCTCTAAAGATCTGTTTAAACAAAGATTTGTAGATTTATAACATTAACAAATAAGCATTGCAATGACAAATGCTTACTCAAGGGGTAAGACCTTTACAGATTTGGCTCTACTTCATATTAAACTTCAGAAACCAATGTTACCTCAGGGTGCCATCAGGCACTGAAGTTAATTTTAAAATGAGATATTGTTACAACACAGAAACTTCAAAGAATAAAGATGCTTGAACACAGACATGATGCAACAACTTTTCTTAGACCAACACGTGCTTCACAGTTACTCAAGTTTTTGGGCTAGCAGGAACCCTTCTTCGGGAGTCAAGTCACTAACGTTAAATACGGTGGTTAAAAATTCACTTGTGAGTAGAAAAGAAAAATATTTCTTTCTTACTGGCTCTTTAAGAAAGGTACTCGAATAACAGTCTGAAGAAAACAAAAATCAATATGTAGCTCAGATGCTTAGCATCACAACTCCGCCTCACAGACAGATTGAGTGTATGTACACAAGGCTCATACACTCACATGCAGCCATGTGCATGCATGCACACGAACAAGTCTAGATCGGAGAAGATTTATCATACAGGCTTCACATTTTTTTAGAGCACACTGAACATAGGCAGTGGCTACTTCTCAGATTTTAGCATCTTTAAATATTTATGCAATAGTAACATAAGCTGCCTGTATGATGTTCCCACAAGTCGGCAGTAGTTAAGAACATCTCTCCTTTTGAGCATATCTTAAGTCACTGATGGAAAATAAGAGAAAAAATAGACAAATTACATCTACTTTGGGGCAGAATTTTGTACCCACATTTCAACTTCGTGAACACCTTCTCTAAATTATCAAAAATCAAAACAGAGCCAAACAATATACAACTATAACAAGCAGAATGTTTTTAAAAGAAGATACAAACTAATAGCACAGCAACTAGATATTAACACCAAGTGTTGCAATAAGAAAGCCAAGGTCTACGGAAGTGCAATGAAGAAATGTTAAAATATCCAAAACAGACTAAAAGGAAAAGTCTGACAAAACTGACAAATATAAAAAAAAATAGCTAATGATTAAATACCAAACTGAAATTACAGCTGCATGGAGTGTCCCACCCCTAATAAATACTGAATTGTTATATGAACATAGCCTGTGGATATTTTCAAATAGTAACTTGACACTTGGCAAAAAGATATCTAGTGAGGAAGTTTGCTGAGAATTGTGGTTAAAGTGGGAGGAGCTAGTAACCTGGCAAATAGTCTTAGAAGCTACACTGTCTGAAGTCCTATGGGTTCTTATCCTACTGTTAACAAGGATGGACCTCCTCATACCACATCCAGAGCAGCCCAATAAAACCTATAAAAACTCTGGAAATGACACGAATTCCACTAAGACAGTAACAGTGTCTGGAGAGAAGACCAGACCTTGGAAATGTGAAAATAGTAAACTTAATTACCTTCTTTCAAAAATGCTACTTTTCCCCCCAGAAGATGTCACAGGTATGAAGATTCCACTGGTAGAAGCAGAGCTGTTCTTTAACAATACAGCAATACCAATGGTAAGAAAAAATCATGGAATCAAAGTAGTCTTTTTTTTGTTGTTGTAACCACTGTCAGCAGCAGAAATAGGATATTTGAGGGGAAATGAGTAGGGACTCCATGTGATAGCAGCTGTATCCATTTTAGGGATCATTTTAGTCATTAAAATGTTAGTAATACTGTTGTGTCAATATTCTAAGAAAGTTCATGTTCAGACAAATAGAAAAGCGTTTACAAATGTGGGAATGGACTGAAATTAGTATGTCATGCTAATGTTTTGGATATGTGGACTGTATGAGTGAAGCAAATTTTTAATGACTGACAATTTTAGTTAGCAGGTCAAATTGTAGAATCATTTTTAAATATCACAAATATTTCTGTTCTCTTGTCAATGATGACATGTTGGAAGGGTGATCCTGTTGGTTATCTGCCAACATTGTGCATGCCTGGCATGCTTGACCAGGACTTCCTAACAACCTAGGTAATTTATATTATTCACAGTCTCTTTATAGACAGTTGCTATTTCTCCAATTTCCAGTTCCCTACATCCAGCAAAGAACTTTTAAGATTAAAGGGGACAGCAAAGAAAATGATGCTGAAGTAATAAATAGCAAAATCCTTACATAAAGAAAAATAAAATGAACGGTATCTAATGGAAATCAATCGATGCCGCCCCTGAAATGGGAAACACAGCAGTGCAGCATGGTCCTACATATTACAATCTTTCAGTTCATCTACAAGTTTGTGGAATTTTAGGCAAGAAATTCACTCCTTCCAATAAGGATTTTTTCAAAGTTAAGTTCAAGTATGACTACTGCTCAAGCATCACTTGCACTTCTTACCTTAAAATAGTACATTCAACTCTTATTTTCTTGCAACACTCCAATTTAACTTTTAAACAACCTCAGATCAAATTAGTTAAAATGCTGTTTTTAACTTTATGGTAAAAGTCAATGATACAGGTTATGTACTCGAGAAATGAATAATAATAAACACAACAAAACAAAAGGATAGTAAGTTGCCAAATTCTGAATTGCTAAAAAATATTTTTCAAAACAAACTACGTAATGGATTGCAGTCAGACAGAAAGGGCTAAACATCAGTAGATCAGAAAGCAGTTTGGGTGTGAGTTTGCATGTGTGTGTGCACACGCACCTAAGCACAAGTCTGTGTCATATTCATGGTACATGTGACTCTACAAGAGTTGCCTTAAAATATATGGCCACACACTTAAACCCAGCCCATACAATACATATTTAGGGAAATCAGGTCATGCAAACAATTACTCTGAAATAAATGGAGACTTAAAACATTTAATGGGTTTTATCAGCTGCTTATGGTCTAACTCAATTTAAATATACAAATCACACTGAGCTAATTGAATGAGAATTTCCATTAATATCCGAGAGTCATAATCTTCACATTTATCAGATTTTCCTCTATTCAGTATAAATCTATTTTTTTTTAATCTGAACTTAGTCAATGACTCAACTACAGAAGTGACCTTAGTTTTCTTCACTTAGTATTAGAACCTAACAACTCAAGAAATGAAAAGTCTGAAAACAAAAGTATACAAACACCAAGAATGTCACTACTTGTACATGACTATATTCTGTAGTCTTGCAGGTTTATAACAAGTTTATAACAAGTTTATGGCTGGAGATCCACTGAGAAGCATGGCACAGTCTTTGCTTACTGTAAGGGTGGACTAGGTTCTTCGGACAGAGGATCAGTCACATTAATTTTTTTGTGTGTCTTTCGGCTTTTCCCGGTTAGGGGTCGCCACAGCCAAACTCCGGTCCGCTAATGATTGGTAGTTGATTTTTACGTGCTGAGTTACCAGCCCTGATGCACAACCTTCAACGAAGGTACGCCCATTCACACATGTCTCCACGCAGAAAACACTCTAGCTGAGAATCGAACCGGACAGCGTCTTACTATGAGGCGACAACACTACCGCAGCACCACCACCACAGTATAGGATCAGTCACATTAATACTAGCATAAATTTCAGGTTACCCTTCTAATTGTCTAGGTTGGGTGTGTACATAATCAGGAAGTTGCTTTGATGCATATGGAGTCTGTTCCATAGGTGGGGACTGCATTATGTGGCCTATCATACCAGCAATTATTAAAATCTTACACAGGAGGATTATGCCAAGCATAGGTCACCTCCAACATCCTATAAAAGAGGCAAAGCACAGGGAAAGGGATTGCAATCTGGCAGGGTAGTTTAAATATCAAACCTTTTCTTTTAAATAGTTGGGAATCTTAAGTTGTAACCAGTTGCATGGATATGTACATTCTAAAGATGCAGTCTATTTGACGTTAGGGCTTACAAGGGTATACAGGCACCAGGACATCCTTTTAACCTAGATGAGCTAACATGACAGGTAAGTTTGTCAGTATTACATTTTTTTTTAAACACGAGTGAGCTGCATCATTTAGATATTTTTTTCTGGAGCCAACCTCTTCATCTACACAACCCACAGCACTCCGGATAAGAGGAGGTCATGCAAGTACAACATGCCACAAAATTCTCAGTAGATGAGCAAAATAGTCATAAGGAAGGCAAGTCTGCATCAGAGTCTTTCCTTAACCTCTTAAATCACCCCCTTGAGATGATGTATGTCTGTGCGATATCATGCAAAATCCTAATAAAGATAACTACAGAAAAAATGAGAAAGGTGCTGACTGGATTGAAGAAAATCACCCCCTCCTTCTGATCTCACAAACAAGGTCAGTACTTAAAAGGCAGAACAAGATGAAGACTAAATTATGGGTGAGGTAATTAGCTTCCACCAGGGAATTTCATTCATGGGTGGGGACGAACTGGATATGCAACAGTGAAGATATATTAGGGGATCAACAAGGGAAACTATAATAAAGTAGGGTAGATTTCTGAAGAAAATTACGACAATATTTGGAATGGAATATGTGAAGTTACTAGCAGGAACCCAGGGAAAATTCACAAAATATTTTCCAAGGTGCAATAACTGGGTTAGACTGGAGAGAAAATACATTTCACAGGATTATGGTTATTTAATGGAAAGTTTTGAAAAGCATCCAATAACTCTTTCAGAAAATTAATGAGATGGAATATGTGAAATTACTAGCAGGAACCCAGAGAAAATTTACAATTTTTTTTCCAAAGTGCAAACTGGGTTAGACTGGACATAAAATATATTTCACAGGATCATGGTTATTTAATGGAAAGTTTTGAAATGCATCCAATAACTATTTCAGATCATTAGCCAATAAAGACCAAACCAAAGATGCAGGGTGATCATAAAAATGAAACACT